>NC_063061.1:8702414-8799088 GCF_018812025.1 Megalobrama amblycephala
CTGATGTCAGGTGGAGCAGTTAGCCTGGTGTTTGATCTGGAAGTTGATTGGTTGCACCTGAGCAAGTTTATAATATTCATTAAGGGGCTGATCACTTTACCAAACCAAGTACATTTTTAATAACCCTCTAGAATGTTTTAAAATGTTATTTTCACTTTGATGATGAGGGTTATAATGTGTACATATGGTTAAAAAAAAAAAAAGATATACTTTATTTTTTATATTCCAGGGTGTAATGTGAACAAAAAAAGGTAAAGATTTGCACAGGTATGATGACTTCCTATAGGCACTGTATACATGGTATATATACTGTATATTAAATGGTATGTAATTAACATTTCATTTTATTTATATATATATATATATATATATATATATATATATATATATATATATATATATATATATATATATATATATATATATATATATATATATATATATATATATATATATATATATATATATATATATATATATAATGAAATGTTAATTACATACCATCTATATAAAAGGTGAAAGATCATCTTTGTAGCAATATGTACAAACATAATATAATATACATTACACAAACTATTACGATAAATTTAGTATTGTTTATTGTTACTTTGTGATAGCATTACCTAGTGTTGCAAACTACTGCATTAAAACTTCAGTGCAGCAGTGCCACTATTGATTGATTGATGCATTTGTTTATGCACTGATCCACAGGGACAGAATAAATGATAAATCAAACATTAAACCTGTGATTTACATGCACAAGCTCTCATGCACACAACAGGACTACTAAAATATCATGTATGGGGTATTATAAAATCACAGTGGGATGAGCAAAGAACCTGGGAGATTATAGAGTATCCCACTATGAGGGCGAAGCTCAACCGTAAATCACATTTCCACTTTTCCCTCGCAGTAGGGTGTAGGATGTGACTTGGAATGCAAGTCACTTTCCAATTCCAGCTCTTCAGGAATTAACCCTTATCACTCCTAACAAGAGTGAATCCAAAGTGATCTTTAACAAAGAACACAGAGATGATATACCATGTGGTCCATGCTATTTTAAGTACAGCAAGCTGGACGCTCGAATGGAAACAGAATGCCTGTGGCGATACAAATGTATAATTGCTGTATGTTGTTTTTATATATATATATATATATATATATATATATATATATATATATATATATATATATGTTTGTCACAACCTATTATAAATTCATATACATACTAACACATTCTCTATAGACATAAATTATAGCCTGAGGGTCCATGTTTAAATTTTGGTTGATGAATTTCTTATGGATATCCTTTTACAGCATTGTTTTTCCACCTCCGGGTTTGGCATATCATGTCAACTAAATGTGTTAGGGACCTTTTGAGTGGAAAAATACATAAAATAATGAATGTACAACAGAATCCCCCAAAATGTTGTCCCAACACAGTTGTCTGAATAGTTGTCTGAACATCACTGAAATTTGATTTGTGATTTGTGATTTCCCAGCATGTACTGCAGCATGAATAAATTATGTGGTTACTGTTATCATAGGGTTATTCTTTCATGGTTTGCTGACTTTTTAAACTTTTGGAGATTCTGGAAGATGAAGATCCTTCAGAAACCAAGATAGCATAGTTCAGTTTACAATTTAAGTATCCTATAAAATATGGTTACCAAATGATAGATCGGTTAACTGTTACTAATTGATTTCTGCTTAACCTTAATCTGTAGTTGCCTTGATGAAATTATTGACTGAATGAGACATTTTGCATTTAGTTAACAAACCAATTCCAATTTACAAAACAAAGTAGTGTTACTTATGACAATTTTTAAAGCTGTCATGTTGGTTTGGGTTTTGTTGGTGTTCATGTCTTTTATTTTGAAATTCTCATAGTCAGCTTCCTGTTTGTCATGTGATTCCCTTGCTCCTCATGTGACCTGCTCAGTGTATCATGTTCTGATATATATATCTTGTTAAGCTTTAGTTGTGTAACCCATTGTTTGGTGAGTGTATTCATTTTACTGCCAAGTCTTGTTTCAAGTTTATACCAAGCCATAGTCAAGTCAAGCCTGTTTTGGATTATTTTATGTCACTGTTTCAATGAACTGCACATAGGTTCTCACTTTCAACTCTCCTTCGGTGGACTGAATGTTACAAAAGCAATAGTTGAGAGAACGTAAAAATCTTAATGCATCTTGTTGGGTTGATTTTTTTTTTTTTTTTTTTCTCTCTCTCAACAGTCTCTTTTTTACATTGTACATCAACCTTGGAAAAGTACATATACACTCAGAACTTTGAAAAGAGGGTTTCTTTTCTGACAAGAACTGTATTCATTAATTTCTAACTTTAACAAGAAACATATAGAAGGGAATCTCATCCATTATTATTATGAATGGGGGAGTAGGAGAGTTGTGAACTTTTGAATTATAAATCAAAGGATATTGAAAAAGTAAGAACAAAGTCCTAGCCAATTTTGAGTGACACATTTTGTGCCGGCTGAATTGCCATTCCAATGGTTTTTGACGAGGCAGAGAAAGTTAAAAGCTAATTCTGATTACATGCAAATTACTTTGTTAGCTGGCGTTCTAACAGTCTAGGATGATAAATGACCATTATAGATATAGTGTTTAGTGAATAAATCGTCTTAAAAAGAACCAAGTTCACTAATATTTCTTAAGATGATTTACTTCAAGTGCAAATATACAGACACAACATTTTGTAAATTGGAAACATATCTTGACATTCGATTTTTTTATCATTAGCAAAAAAGTGATAAAATCCTAAGGTTTGCACTTACATAAATAACGAGCCTGGCATTGAGTCATTATTCACCATGTTTTACCATTCTGTTTATCAGCATGTTCGAAGGACCTTGGGCACTTTTGGCTTTCTATGCCATGTATTTTGTTACTAATTCTTTGTTTGTAACCCTGTTGCAAGGACATTTGGGACAAAACCATGGGTCCTCCAGCAACGCTGTGTCTTTGTCAGGCTGGCATCTCTGTTATCAGTGAATGCACCACATCTTTGGTTGTCTCTGTTCATTCGGGTATGCAAGTTGGGCTTATTTTTTTACAGTTGTGTCAAAAATATGACATAGTCTGAATAGTGTACACAAAACAACCATTTGGCTTTCTGCAAGTGGATAAATCTCATGCAACATTTCATTTTTTTTATTTATTTTTTATTTTTTTTTATTTTTAATTTTAATTATTGTTTACTGTGTGGCTTTCCAGGTGAAAAAAAAAAAAAAAACCCTGTACTTAAACATACTTAAAGTGCTCTATTTTGTGCACTAATTTTGTACTTAATATATTAAAAAAAATTCTTTAGTACTTCTTAAGACAATCTTAAGAACAATATCTAAGTGTACTCAACTGTGCTATTTTGAAACACCATGAAATATGAACTTAAATGTGCTTTTAATATACTATTTCTGTATTTAAAAAATGTATTTAGATACTACTTATAGTACATTTGAACCCATAGTGTACTACAAGTGGTAACAATCTATTTTTTTAAATACAGAGATATGTATGTTAAAAACACATTTAAGTTCATATTTCCTGGTGTCTCAAAATAACAGCTGAGTACACTTAGATATTCTTAAGATTATCTTAAGAAGTACTAAAGAAGAATTTTTAGTATATTAAGCACAGAATTAGTGCGTGAAAATAGAGCACTTTAAGAACACCAGGGTTCTCAAGTTTTACACTTATATAAATAACAAACCTGAATGTAATTCTAAGGCCCTGTTTACACCTGGTATTAAGATGCGTTTATGGACGATCGAATCACAAGTGGACAACACTAAATACAGATGTAAATGGGGTCTAAAACATTTTAAGCATGTCCACTTTCAACCACTTCCAGAGGTAGGTGAAAATGCATTCAACCATATTGCTTTCATAGTGTAAACACTCATGTGGTCAAATGCGTTAGAACAGCCACAAAAACCACTAACTAGTGATGTGAACGGACAAAGAATTGAAAGAAACACAGAGCTTAAAGGGTTCCCCCAAAAATGAAATTTCTGTCATTAATTACTCACCTTCATGTCGTCCCAAACCCGTAAAACCTTAGTTTGTCTTCGGAACACAAATTAAGATATTTTGGATGAAATCCAAGGGTATCTGATCTACACATTGGCAGCAACAACATTGCACCTTTTGAGATCCAGAAAGGTAAAGACATTGTTAAAACCGTCGACGTGACTACAGTGGTTCAACCTTAATATAAAGCGTCAAGAAAACTTTTTGTGCGCAAAAACTAAACAAAAATAATGACTTTATTCAACAAATTCATCAGTCGACTGTCATACTGCCATGCTATTTTCATTGCAGAGCTTCAGTGTTTGTCTTAACGCAGGCTCAGTATTGTCCAACTCCTGTGTCACCATCACACGCATGTGTCGTGTTGCTCACATGACCAGAGTCGGCCAATACCTAGCCGCCGTTTGGATGTAAACACTGAAGCTCTGCAATAAAAATAGCGAAATGTAATAGTAAAACAATAAGCAAAATGGGTCCCACTTTATATTAATTGGCCTTAACTACTATGTACTTGCATTTAAATTAATAATTTGATACAATGCACTTATTGTGTACGTTCATGTTTTTACATTGTACTTATATTTTAAAAACACCTGCATGTAATTACATCTGTAATTAATTTCTGTAAATACATTTATAATTACACTGTTGACCCATCCCTTACACATTACCCCTACCCTTAAACCTACCCATACTACCAAAGCTTTCCCTAACCTTACCCGTATCCCACCTCAATAGCAGCAAAAGTGTTTTGCAATTCAATATAAACCCAATAAGTACATTGTACTATTTTTGATCTAAGTACATAGTAGTTAAGGCCACTTAATATAAAGTGGGACCGCAAAATGATTAACAGGTGCAAATGATAATCAAATCAATGAGAAACCATAGAAACTAACAGAACACAACATGTGTCAAACTCACCGAAAACAGACTCTCAAATTTCACTTATTTTGCTCATGTTCACAACTTTGCCATGTTTTATGGTGTCTTTGGTGAGACACCTCAGCAAAAAGGCTTAATTCTTTTTTTAAGCCTAGTGCAAGTATATATAGCCACCCCTAAAAGCTCAAAGACACTATCCCCTATTGATTAGCTGTCAACAAAAGTTAGTCACTACACTTCACCCCATTCTGCAATACTGCTGATGTGAAGAGAGAGGGGGTGGGGGGAATGGAAATGACTGTGACCATTATGCCTTTTCTACTAGCCTGTGTTTTGGCAGTTTTGCTCTTCTGAGGTCTTTGCCAAGTAGGTGCTGAGAGCTCATTGCAATGACACCCAGGATTCATGTAATGTTATTATATGCAAGTACCTTTTATAACTTTTTAAAGACACATTTTGGGGCACTTGATCTTCGGCACTCAGTAGTATATATTTTTCTAGCACTTTATTTTACAGTCCTTTTCCCTGTGAACATACTATGTACTTATTATACTAATTACAATAACTAGGTAATAACTAGGTACTAACCCTAAAGCTACCCCTCTATGTGTTGTACTTTCTTAGGTAAGTACAGTGTAAGTACACATAAGTATTGTAAAATTAGGTGCAACCAACATTTCTTTCTCTGATTGTGTCAAGTGTTCAGTGCAGTGCTTTAATTACACTGAAATACTTTTACTGAATGATATTTGAGGAGACAAATAGTTAATTTACAATGAGAACAGATAACAAATCATCTACAGAAAAAGAAGATGCTTTAGGGGGTTCACACAGGACATATTCTTGTGTTCAAAAGCAGCTCTAGAGAGCACAGTCGGTGCTCAGCAGAATGGAACAGAACCCGAAGGTCTCTAAACACATTTTTTAACGTTGAACTACTTTTAAAGTTGTTGTGTTTTTTTAGGTAAAATACTTTCTAGTTTCCAAGATTAATATTTAAAGGCACTATGCCATGAGTAAGCCATTTGTAGTTTGATTCCCAGAGTAAACACTGTGCCTCTGAAGCTCTATCAAAACATTGCATTGTTTGAGCATCCATATGGAAGCCAATTTCCGCTTCAGAGTACTAAAGAAATATGAATAATTAATCATTCTACAACTTGTTATAATTAATTATAAATATTTGAATCAGTTAATTAAATGAACTTAATGTAGCTGAATTAATATTATAATCAATTAATATGTTCGGCCAGCGAACACTCGGTTGTTCATGGCCTGAAAGGAAGTGAGGCCTACCAGCCCGGCTCAGAGGCTGGGTGGGCTCTCGCGTGACACAATCCGTAGTATTAGCAGGAACAAAGAGTAGAACCAGAAGACTAGAACTAAATGTGATCTGCTCAGAGCTATTTAACTTCTCCAGACAGTCGACACCTTCGAGCCTTGGCTTGACCAATGAGAAAGGTGCAATTCTCTGGTGGGGATTTCCTTTGTTTAAATTTGTTGTTCAATTTCGTTTCATTTGCACAGGGGAGTTAACTAGTAAGATTGTGTCCATTTATACTCTGATATAACAAACATACAATGCATTCTATGATATTATGATGTCCACCAACTTTAGTAAACGCTCCTATGGGTTGTATTTCAGGGAAGTGACAAACGACCTATTTGGGCATATTGGTTGGAGGACATGTTGTTCTGTTGGCTAGTTAGTTTCTACGGTTACTAATTGGATTATGTTCACCTGATGTTCATTTAGTTATCTTGTTATATCTGTGTATTTATACTCTTAGTTTCCTTTGTTCTTTCTGTGTTGTCTTTGTTGTTGTTTATAGCGTTCCTGTGTTCTCCTACTTTCCTTGAATATTGTGATTAAAAACTTGTTGTAGTAATTCTGCTGTAATTTGAGCAACCAAGCGTAATATATATATTGCTTGTTAATACAAGTTAATGCTGGTTCTGATAGAAAGGTGTCAGAATACACAGTGCATCACAGATTGTGCGTATGGGGCTGCATAGCTGCAGACCAGCCAGGGTGCCCGTGCTGACTCCTGTCCACCGCTGAAAGTACCAACAGTGGGCACGTGAGCATCAGAACTGGACCATGGAGCAATGGAAGAAGGTGGCCTGGTCTGATGAATCACATTTTCTTTTACATCACATGGATGGCCTGGTGCATGTGCTTCGAATGAATTTTGGGTGCGGCTATTTGTTTGTTCAACCAATGGCAGACCAGGTGAATGTTTGAAAAACCTATGGTGCTCACCAATAATCAAACAAACAAGTAAATAAATAAACTGTGCAGACTGAAAGGGGAAAAAACTGTGTACACTATCATTGTCACGATCCCTGTGCTGTGTCTTGTGTGAGGACTTTTGTTATTTTGTGTCTTCTGCCATGTTTTGTAGTAGGGCTGGGCGATATATCGCATGCGATTCTCACGCGCATTTCGTCAGTAAAGCCGGTTCCCTGATTACCGGTAAATCTCCATCACCTGCTTTCAAATGGAGCGCCATTTAACTGACAGAGCCGTAGTTCACTGATAAGCCATGCAATATCACGTTCATATCGCAGATGAATCGCCTTCAATAATGAACGCAATATTTGCGTGGCTTATCAGTGAACTACGGCTCTGTCTGTTAAATGGCGCTTCATTTGAAAGCAGGTGATGGCGATTTAGCGGTAATCAGGGAACCGGCTTTACTGACGAAACGCGCGTGAGAATCGCATGCGATATATTGCCCAGCCCTATTTTGTAGTTCTTTGTAGTTTTTCATGTTGATTAGTTTCTCCAGGTGTTCCCTATTGGCCACTCCCCATTGTTACCTTGTTTAGCTTGTTTCCCTGTGTATATATAGCCCTTGTGTTTCTCTTTTGCTTTTGTCAGTCGTTGATGGTGTTGATGTGTTCGGTCGGGTGTTTTTGGAAAGTCTTGTTTTCTTTGTGTCTTCTGGATTTCTGCTGTCATCCTCATGTGGACTATTTACCTGTTTCAAAGTCTGGATTATCCATTATTTTACTTCTTATTAAATCTGTGGGTGCACTTGGATTCGCCCTGGCCTCATTCTTGCCCATCCATTACAGGACGACTGACCAAACAATGAATCCAGCTGCACAGTTAATGCTTCTCCATCAAGGAGATATATCAATTGAGGACTATGTCGAGGACTTCATTCATTGATCCTAGTTGGACTTTAGAACAGTATATAGATCTGGTATTGCAACTGAACAGCTCAGCATACACTGTGGGGCTAGTAGAAGAGGATTTTATGATGGCCACCATCCCTGAGCCTCGTCACAAGATGGCCGCCACTAAAGAGCCTCATCACGTCTCAGCAGATCTTCCAGAACCTCGTCACATCTTAGTAGATCTTCCAGAGCCCTGTCACATCTCAGCTGATCTTCCAGAGCCTCGTCACGTCTCAGCTGATCTTCCAGAGCCTCGTCACATCTCAGCTGATCTTCCAGAGCCTTGTCAAGTCTCAACAGATCTTCCAAAGCCCTCAGCCAGGATGGCCGCCAGGCCTGAACCCTCAGCCAGGATGGCCGCCACGCCTGAGCCCTCAGAGACTGCAGTGCTGCCCATTATGGCTACAGCCATTTGGTGTGTGTGGGCTACGCACACATCGGCTCCAGCCCATGAACCAGCTCCAGAGCCCGCTCCAGCCCACGAGTCTGCTCCAGAGCCTGCTCCACCCAATGTATCCTCTTCAGAGCCTACTCCAACCTATGAGTCTGCTCCAGCCCATAAGTCCGCTCCAGAGCCTGCTCCAGCTCATGTATCCTCTTCAGAGCCCGCTCCAGTCCATGAGCCTGGTCCAGCCCATAAGTCCGCTCCAGAGCCATCTCCTGTCCATGAACCTGTCCTTTGCCCTGGTCCCAGAACCCAGCCTCGTGTCCCATGAAGTTCTTGTCTGCCCTGATGTGACCACGGAGGTCGTCCCTGAGTTCCCTGTCTGCCCTTATGTGACTACAGAGGTGGTCCCCGGGGTTCCTGTCTGCCTCAAAATGACCACAGAGGTCATACCAGAACTGTCTGTCTGGTCACCTGCACAACCTGTGCCACGCTGGTCATCAACCCGGCCTGTGCCACCCTGGCCGCCTGCTCAACTTGCACTGCTCTGGCCACCTTCACTGTCTGCTTTGCCTCGGTCTCCCACAATACTTTTGTTTCCAGTCCTCCCTAACCTCCATGGACCTGGCCCTCCATCCCGCCCCCGAGTCCGCCTCCGCTCCACTGCCCTCCTGGACCTCTCATTTATAGAACCATCCGGAAGCCGCTCCTTTGAGGAGGGGGCTATGTCACGATCCCTGTGCTGTGTCTTGTGTGAGGACTTTTGTTATTTCGTGTCTTGTGCCATGTTTTGTAGTTTTTCATGTTTATTAGTTTCTCCAGGTGTTCCTTATTGGCCACTCCCCATTGTTACATTGTTTAGCTTGTTTCCCTGTGTGTGTATAGCCCTTGTGTTTCTCTTTTGCTTTTGTCAGTCGATGATGGCGTTCATATGTTCGGTCGGGTGTTTTTGGAAAGTCTTGTTTTCTTTGTATCTTCTGGATTTCTGCTGTCATCCTCATGTGGACTATTTGCCTGTATCACAGTCTGGATTATCTGTTATTTGACTTTTTATTAAATCTGTGTGTGCATTTGGATTCGCCCTGGCCTCGTCCTTGCCCATCCGTTACAATCATGTGCATTTCTTTGAACATAAGGTTTCTCACATAATCTAATTATGCACCTCAATAAATAATGGACCTGACTTCCATGGCTTGTTTGCAGCCAATGTGTTTATAATGAATATAAATGATCCAATTCTTAAGTAATTTGCATGCACATGGTGTGTAAACAAACAGTCGGGTTGGGTGTAACTAAATGTAGGCACTAGTATTTTCTATTATCAATCTGCTTGTTCTCGTGATTTATATTCATTGATTCTTTTTACTGAGGAATTGAATCAGACAAAGAACAAACTATGTGAGAAACTATGAAAAATACGTTGCGGCAGCCACATGAGGTGACATTACGATGCATGGGAACTACATAAGCCAGGCTATTTATAAAACACAGTGTCTGGATGGTGTTATATCCCTTCCAGCGGAGTATGTTGCTTGTAACCTCATACTAGCTGGAGCGCTTAGGTGATTGTCAGTGTAATGGATTAAACATGGAGTTATGGTTCACTTACTGACATTTGCAATACCACAGTCCCACAGATCAGAGAGCTGTTGTTAAAAAAAACAAAACAAGATGAGCTGATGCATATTTGCTTGTCTGTGAATGTGATCTCTATATCTCTCTCTCTACTCTTCCAAATCCACTACTACAGTATGTGACCAACAACTGATATTTTGAATTCTTCAAAAGCAGTGTGTTGTGGGAATTCATTGTGATGAAAACCCCCGGTCTTGTCAACATAAATACGTCTCCAGAGAAAAACTGTATTGCTCAGTTGTGTTCTTTGCAACATAACACAGGAAACTGGTGCAAAACCAACCAAGAATACAACACAAATGAAACTAAAACTCAGATAAAACGTGACAGATTGCTAGAGTAATCTTACACTTAACAGGGTAAGTTAATTTCAATATTTTTTTAGCTACTACTTAAATTTTGATATCATGCTAATAAATTTATGTAATTACATCAAAAAAGATTTAATAAAACTAAAAAATAAAAAATTGAGTTGTTTTCCCAAAATTTGAGGAACTGTTTTTTTTAAAGGAATCCTTTGTGAAAAGGTAGCGTACTTGCGTGCAGTGTACTTCAGATCTTATTTGAAAGAAAAAAAAACTGTACTTGCAAATATCATGACATTAATTCAATAAAAGGCCACATTTGTAAATACACAATTGTAGTGATGTTGCAATTGAGTACATTTAATATGCATATGGGTTATGTCAGAGATGGTTTTATTATGGTCCATGGCTCCACCATTGGAGAAAGCGTAACTGCTACCTTGGATCATGTGTGCCTTGATAACAAATCACACTGAGCTTGACATCACTGAATTTCTTTCCGAGTTGTCCAAGCGAGAGAATGCCATGCACACCTTGCTGCCGCTTCTCGCTGGAAATTTTTCTTTCCTTTTTTCCTTCCTGCATTTGACTATCTCTCACAGTATTCTCATCTCACAACTCTCTGCTCTTGGTATTTCTGGAACTGTCCTGTCATGGTTCATTTCCCACTTGTCTGACTGTCAGCATTACATTTCTATCTGTCAGGCTAAAGTTGGGTAAACACTAAAAGATTTTTAAAATCTTATACGATTTTCAACATGTGAGAGACCACAAACATGAGGACCAAAAATCCTAGATTTAACTGTTTTGCTCCTATAGTGTGTGGTGTCCCGTGATGTGATAAAGACAACACACCACACACAAACAGACTTTCAACCCCACAGTCCCGACTGTGAACATAGGAAATCTCGCAAAATCTCTCTTGACTTCAGAATAAACACGGCGGATTATAGGCATGAAGAAATTATGATGATAGTGTTTGGAATGATTTTGGTATGTTTTACAGGTGCTGTTGCCACAAATCGATAAGCTGAGCCTCCATCTCTGCTGTCCAAATCCATTTAACTTTCACGTGATAATCTCCAGAGCGTGCGCGTATTTGTCCTCAGGGTTCCCCACACATCAGGATTTCTGATCATAAATATTCAACAAGTTGCATATTTACAATTCGTGATCGGGGCGCCTCCGTTCTTCTGAGCAGATTCAGTCACTCTTAACACACCTCACACCCAGGACCGCATTAAGACTACAAGGGGCCCCTGGGCTTTACCTCTTGAGGGGGACCTTCATCCACCAGAACTATTACCTACATTCACTCAATCTTCTTAATCACAAAGTACAAGTTATCAGCCTTTTATTTTGCATGAATAAATGCCATTACCAAAACATCCGAACCTATAGGTCTGTTATAAAATATAAATATCACTGCATGAACTACATATTGGCACATAGTCTGAACTATTTGTACAGGCTACTCATTTCGAAGGCTGCATCCTCCGGAGGTCGCATTTGAAGGCTGTATATACGTCATTGAGGCCAGCTCATTTAAGAAAAACAACCGCTGGATTGCAAAGTAAGAAAGAAAATACAGCATTTTGCACATTCCGAGGAATAACCATCAATTTTATTATGGTTACTTTTCTTAAATAAGACATCCTTAATGATGTATGCAGCCTTCAAATGCGATCTCCGGAGGACGCAGCCTCTGAAATAAGAAGCAGATTCAAACAGTAACAAAGGCGTCAGTTTTACCGTATCAATTCCAGCGCGAGTCCTTGTCTTTTGGAAGTGCATGCAAAGTGGATTTGCTTTCACACCGTAAAGATGTCATGACAACATGTCAACAACACAAACCAAACTCTTCCAGTCTCAGCTTTTTGAAGTCTCAGTCTTCCAGTCTCAGGCGGGTCAAAATAGATGTTGTTCGTGAGCAACCGGCTGCCATTACGCAAATTTTTACATTGTTATGTAGGTTTGTAACAGAAAGTGAGACTGGAATTGCTGAAGACTCATTTCGGCAGTTCAGAATCAATTCATTCTTTAAGGCAAAAATTACTTTTTTATCCTGCACTTTGATCTTTAAAACAATGTGACAAAAACACACGCAAGTTCGACCCAAATGTTTAATGTCATGATTGTTACCATCTATTTGCATTAGTTTATATCCAGCTGGTCGCTTTTATCGATTCGTTTTGCAGCAAAGTTGCATAATTAAAACAAGTGTCATGAGAAAGCAAACTGTATCGTTATGCAGCAGACATATATAAACAAATCAGTTCTCTCTCATCATCACTGTAATACAATACAAATCTTATTTAAATAATAATCAGTGTTCTAAAATGGAAGCAAATGAAGTGTCAAATGGAAGCAAATAATGTATACATACATACAATATGTGTCTAATGTCAATGCTATGGCCTTTGTGTAGATATTTAAAGTTGGTCATCTTTAAGCATGACTGTTTGGATTTATATGAAATGGTAACACTTTATAATAAAATTGATTCCATCTGTAAGGTTAATAAAAGTATTGTTCATTGTTAATTTCAACATTTCAAAATTTTAAGTACAGTACCTCATTGAACGTTTTCAGAAACTGTATTTTTGTATGATTTGTATTTTTATTGGACTATACTGACGACTGCAGGGTTCAGTGAGTGAAGGGTCGCACATCGGTCGAGAAGCGCAGCGCCACACCACGTCTTTAAACGTCGAACACGTTGTTTTTCCATGTAAACATGCACTAGAAGGACGTGCAGAGCCATTGCGCTCACGTCTTGCAGCATCTCGCGCATGACTTGGCGTTCTAAAGCCATGAATCAGCTCACCTAAGTTAAAGGGATAGTTCACCCAAAAATGAAAATTTGATGTTTATCTGCTTACCCCCAGCGCATCCAAGATGTAGGTGACTTTGTTTCTCCATTAGAACACAAATGATGATTTTTAACTCCAACCGTTGCCGTCTGTCAGTCAAATAATGCTAGTGGATGGGAACTTCTACTATAAGAGTAAATAAAACTTGCATAGACAAGTCCATATTAAACCCTGTGGCTCGTAACGACACATTGATGTCCTAAGACACGAAATGATCAGTTTGTGCGATAAACCGAACAGTATTTATATCATTTTTTAACTCTGTGAAAAATGTCCATGTCCAACTGCGTTCAGCATTCGCTTAGTGAGGTCTGATCGCACTCTGACAGCGGCAGTGATGTCTCGCGCATAAACTTCAATGAGAGCGAGACATCACTTCCGTTGTCAGAGCGCGATCAGACCTTACTAACGAGTGCTGAACGCCGGTAAGCAGATAAACATCAAATTTTCATTTTTGGGTGAACTATCCCTTTAAAATCAGTTAAAAAAAGTTTAAAAAAAACATCTCGAGACCTTGCGGTCAAGGGATGCAAACTTCTGGGTTGGCCTACAAAAATACGTCATTACTGCAGGTCTTTAAAGGATTAGTTCATTTTCAAATGAAAATTAGCCCAAGCTTTACTCACCTTCAAGCCATCCTAGTTGTATATGACTTTCTTCTTTCTGATGAACACTCTCGGAGATAAATTAATAAATATCCTGAAACATCCGAGCTTTATAATGGCAGTGAACGGGACCCTCGAGTATGAGCTAAAGAAAGTGTCTCCATCCACATCCATCCATCATAAATGTACTCCACATGGCTCTGGGGGGATAATAAAGGCCTTCTGAAGCAAAGCGTTGCGTTTGTGTAAAAAAAAAAAAAAATCCATATTTAATAAGTTATGAAGTAAAATATCTATCTTCTACCAGACCGCCTTCCGTATTCAACGTACAAATCATACACACCTAGGATGGCTTGAGGGTGAATAAAGCTTGGGCTAATTTTTATTGGAAAGTGAACTAATCCCTTAAGGGACATTACAAAAGATAAACATAATGGGAATCAACAATATATGATCAATGATCATTATATGGATATATTAACTAAATACATGGATATTTAGTGTTTGGTGATCATAAAAAAAAAAAAAGATATACATGATATTATCATCTTGTTTGTGATCGCTAAACACTAAATATCTGTCTTTTACATGTATAGAATGTATGTAAAAGACTGACATCAACATAGGCAACATGGGCAATATGAACACAGTAACTGCAGCCTAGTTAATTTTGCAGTAAAGCTGTTACACAAATCTATTTCAAAAACTGATTAGTCGCATCACATTTATGGCTCAGGTGGTTGGCTCAAAAAAATCTGGAACTGATTACCCATTAGCAAAGATAACATCATCAAGGGGTGCATCATACACTATCCAAACTACTGCCATTGAGAGTAATGTTGCGATTGGCATTGAGCAACTGCTTCGTTGGACATCACTAAACCCTCGCATTGTTCAACCCCTTCTCTCCAACCACCTGGCTCCATTCTGGTACATAACACTCACTTTTTACAGTTCTTTATGAGCAACACCAAGTCCTGTGTAATGACTTTACTTTATAACCTCAAATGAGTCACCTGTTATGTAGAAGTTTCACAGGTGGCACCAAATTAATATAGTGAGTTTTGGTCACGTGTGAAATGTCAGATGACCTTTTAGTACTCTTACCTCTTAGCACCAGCTAATTTTGCCTTAACAGTAAATTACAAAGATGATTGTTGAATAAAACGATGTAATTTGGAAGCAGTTTGTCATCAACTACTCAATGGATACCATAGAAGGAATAAAGTGAATGAGATGCAAGTCATTAAATTGAGTGTGGCTGTGAAAGTGTTACGTTATCTTATGGAAAGCATCAGTAATATTATCAGTTCTGTGTCTCAGTCCTGTAAGGGTAGACACAGAAACAGATCAACAGTCCTGAGTCTCCAGTTCGTCCAGTGAGACAATAACAGATGCAGTACGTTCCAATTCTCCATGCCAGATAGACAAATGCAGATTGACTAAGTCTGAGATTCAGCCCAGAGAGGGAGAAGACAGACAGACATTTGCAACAAGGTTAAGCTCAGGAGAGCAAACCTTCATTTCAAGCAGTGGCGTGCAGTGGTGTTCTGAAATGAGGAGGCACATTTTTTATTTATTTATGAATCAATGTAAATTCATGCATTACTCTTAACGTTGACACGTCTTCCTTGTTAAATGAACATTACTTTACATTACATCAAAAAAGAAAAAAAAAGAAACCAAAATACAATTCTATTTTGTAATTTTACATTAATAATGTATTGTAATAAATGTTCTATTTATCAAAACCAAGTCAATCTCATCAAGTTAGTGTTTTAAGCATTTCTACATTCATTCCAAAATAATAACTAAAGGCAATAATAATTTAAACAACATATTTTATTTGTGTATTGATATTTTTCTTTTTAATTGTCAACTATTTGGGATCATCAGTCATGCTCCGTAAACACGTCTGTATTTTTAATTTCACCAAGCTGATTGCACTAAAAACCTCGCAGTCATAATGCTTTCATGCCATTTCAATTTTGATTTTGACGTGACATAAAGCGGTGATATCTAACTGGGTGATCTGCTTACTTACTTTTCAATTAGTCTTCCCATTGACACCATCATTTGTTCAGGCAAACTGACGCGCGGAACACGCACGTCAGCAAGAGGCGGGATTTATCGCACAAACCAATCATATCCAATCATAACCAATTACATCCAATCATAGCGCGATGGAGACATTGCCTCCTCTCATGTGACTTTCCCCCATTCATTCTCAGTTGCCCCCCACAAAACCCACCGCACGCCGGGGGTCTGGCGGTTTTCTATGAGTGGAAAGGGAGGCCTGCCTCCTGCTGTAACTTCACCTGCGGGTGTTGTTGTTGGGCAGTGTTCCTTAAGAAATACGAGTGACTTGCCTTCGTTTTAATGTCATAAGTTGTAATATTTGTGTTCTTTTATATGTAATATTTTTTTTTTTTTTTGAGGAGGCACTACGTCCCTTGCCTCCTCGGAGGAAAAGCCCCTCACTTCAAGGTACCTTCGTCTGCATGTTCCAGATTGTTAAGAATCTTCTGCACACATGTCAGGGCCTCCTCTGTGTGTTCCAGATTTTAGGACCCCTTTTGGTGCTTTAGGAGATCAACATCGCAAAGAGCTTTGTGTTCAAGGTTGTTGAACGGATTCTGGCTTCTTTCCCCAGTGAATCGTTATCGAAGTCACCGCCATCGAAATGCTCATTCATATCACTTTATCAAACCTCTTTCCAGAGACTGTGGCATATTATCAGTATATGATTTTCTAATTTACAGTCTCACCAGATGGGAGACTCAAAATGGTGTTATGTATCTGTTAATGTCTCACCATTACAGGCCAGAAACTCAGAACCAAGAGTGTCTGTGGAAAGGGTATTATCCCCTTCCGAAGAGGAGAAGATTGCAATCTGGCGCTTCTCCATTCCAGTGCTGTGATTGCCTGCTGGCATCAATGAGGACATACACAGTGTGGCCCACAATTCTTTCCCCTGTGGAACTCATTTGCATAAAGCACAGAGTTAGAAGTCTTTAAAGTGTCTTTAAAGTTTTGCCAATGCATTTCTCATTTTCCAGAACCACCATAAGAATACCTTTGGCAATGTTTTAAACAGAGTCCAAAAAAGATGGGAAATTTGAATTGTCATGCACGTTTTCATTTTTATATTAACAGCTGATGTTTCACTACAAATAGCTGTCACTGAAAATACTTATTTCTCTGAATGAGTATGAAATGATTGTGTAGTTTCAGCTTTAAAGGGATAGTTCACCCAAAAATGAAAATTTGATGTTTATCTGCTTACCCCCAGCGCATCCAAGATGTAGGTGACTTTGTTTCTTCAGTAGAACACAAATGATAATTTTTAACTCCAACCGTTGCCGTCTGTTAGTCGTATAATGGGTGTGAATGGGAACTTCTTTTATAGGAGTAAATAAAACTTGCTTAGACAAATACAAATTAAACCCTGCGGCTCGTGACAAAACATTGATGTCCTAAGACACGAAACGATCAGTTTTTGCAAGAAACCGAACAGTATTTATATCAATTTTTACCTCTAAAACACCACTATGTCCAACTGCGTTCAGCATTCGTTTAGTGAGGTCTGATCGCGCTCTGACAACGGAAGTGATATAGAGGTAAAAAATGATATAAATACTGTTTTTAACTCATCATTTGTGTTCTACTGAAGAAACAAAGTCACCTACATCTTGGATGCGCTGTAAGCAGATAAACATCAAATTTTCATTTTTGGGTGAACAATCCCTTTAAGGTTTCCAAACATGGTTATGAATAGATTTGGATGGATTCTTTGTTTCAGCCACTGCGCTTGCGTCCAAAGGGTCCTAAATAATTTTTATGGTTTTTGGGATTAATCTATATGGATTATTCTCAAGATGGATGAAGGGAAGAAACTGGCTATGGACCAATGATAACTTCTGTCCTTTCCTGACTTGAATTGACTGGAATGCACATATGCAATAAAGCTGTGGGCTTACAGATATATAAAGATCATTCAATCATCCTTAATATTCCTGATGAAATGTACTGTGTCACAAGGTTAATTAGCCTGTATTTGCCTAATTCTGGCTTTAATTAAATTCAACACATCCTAGACAACAAAGACAATTAAACATGGCCGTGTTCTATTCAAATTAAATTAGCCAATGCAAAGCTCAGTAGCCTTGCTAGTTTGGATTCGTTACTTGAAATTGACATAGCACTTAATGAGTACATGTGTATCTGTCTGCCTCATTTAGGCCCAGGAATTGATGTAAGTGCCATGCAAAGCTTGATACAAATGTCCTGCCATGACAGATTCGTCGGTTGATATGTAAATACACACACAACATATCAAAAGCTGTCGACAGCAGTGTTACGGAGTAAAAAACTGAAAGTAGTGATGCTACTAACTTCACTCATTTTTTTTCAGTAGCACCCTGTAAATACAAGCACAACGTATTATATTATATTATATTATATTATATTATATTATATTATATTATATTATATTATATTATATTATATTATATCAATTCAACTCATGCCGTCTTTTTTTTCTTTTTTAAACAATATTAAAGGATTTGTTCACCCAAAAATTAAAATTCTGTCATTAATTACTCACCCTCATGTTGTTCCAAACCCGTAAGACATTCGTTCATCTTCAGAACACAAACTAAGGTATTTTTGATCAAATCTGATGGCTCACTGAGGCCTCCATTGACAGCAAGAAAGCCCAGAAAGCTACTAAAGACATATTTAAAACAGTTCATGTCACTACAGTAGTTCAATCTTAATGTTATGAAGCAACGAGAATACTTTTTGTGCAGCAAAAAAACAAAATAACGACTTTATTCAACAATATCTAGTGATGGGCGATTTCAAAACACTGCTTCATGAAGCTTCGAAGCTTTACGAATCTTTTGTTTCGAATCAGTGGTTCGGAGCGTGTAAACTGCCAAAGTCACGTGATTTCAGTAAACGGAGCCATAAGTGTTATGTCATAAGTGTTTTGAAATTTCAAAGTTTCACCACTGGGGGGTGTGACTTTGGCAGTTTGATACACGGTCCGAACCACTGATTCGAAACAAAAGATTCATAAAGCTTTGAAGTGTTATGAAATCGCCCAATCGTCTCTGATTACAGTTTTTTTTTACAAGAACACATTTCTCAATACTTAGCTCCCTTTTTTGAAAATATTGATTACAATCCACAGTTTGTGTGCTAAACTGTGGATTTATCATTGCTTTGGCACAAAATGCATTGAATGACATGAATACATTTTTCACTTGTATTCATGACTCTTTATGGCTACAGGCCAGTTTGCACATGCTCATGCACATACTCTTTTCAAAACTGTTAAACTTAAGTCCAAAACCAAACATAATACAAAACTGAACAAGACAGCAATTTACCATATTTCTGCAGTAATATCATAGTGAAATGTCAGGAAATTACGAGACGGATGCAAGGGCAAATGCAGTGAGGTGAATTTATTAGAAGGACACTGTTGCAAACCAGCAGACAAAGCCAGAGAGACACAGATGCAGAGAGTCCAGGGTATCCAGGCAACGCCAAGTACCGCAAACAATAGTCCAAGAATAAGATCCGAATTGGTCAGAGCAGGAATCCAGACAAAGGCAGGACTGAGGCACAACAGAAGGCAGGAACAGACTGCATGAACAAACACCAAACTTCTGACAACACAGAACGCTACGCGCACAGAGAGAGAGAGAGAGATAGAAAACAGAGAGAGACAGCGAGAGTGAGTCAGTGAACCTGACAACCGTGACAGTACCCCTCCCCTAGAAGTGCCTCCTGGCTCTCCCAGTGGAACTCACCTGTATGTGTCCTGCTAATATGTCCCTAGCAGGAACCCAACTTATCTCCTCTGGACCGTAACCTTCCCAGTCCACCAGATACTGGAATCCGCGTCCCCTTCGTCTTGAGTCCAGAATACGTTTAACCGAATAGACTTGCTCCCCATCTACGAGGCACGGCGGGGGGAAAACCGTAACCGGCAGAGTAATGGTTGAATGAAAAACGGGTTTCAATTTCGGAGGGAGTTTGAGGCGGACTGCCACTGGGTTAATGATCTTAGTGACAGTGAACGGGCCAATAAATTTAGGAACTAATTTATTGCTAATGGAGTGGAGAGGAATATTTTTAGAAGAAAGCCACACCTTTTGACCCACGAAGTAGACAGGAGGCTTTGACTGGTGGTGATCAGCCTGAGCCTTGGTGGAGTCCTTCGGGCTCTCCTCCAGGTGCAACGGCACCTCTGGACGAAGGCGTGAGCGGAGGGGACCGCAACTTATTCAAGCAACGGATTCCAGATTAGGAAAAATTGGTGGCTGGTACCCTAAACTACACACAAAAGGCAAGAGGCCTGTGGACGACAGCGAGTTATAAGCGTACTCAACCCATGAGATTAGTTGGCTCCAGGAGCAGGGATTCTAAGACACCAAACATCGTAACACTCGCTCTAAGTCCTGGTTAGCCCGCTCTGTCTGGCCATTGAAAACCAGAGGAAAGACTAACACTCGCCCCCAGTAACTGACAAAATTCTCTCCAAAATTTGGACACAAATTGGGGTCCCCTGTCGGAAACCACGTCTAACAGAAGGCCATGAATGTGAAAGACATGATCAACGACAGCAACCGCTGTCTCGTTGGCAGAGGGTAATTTAGGCAAGGGAATAAAATTAGCTGACTTCGAGAACCGGTCCACTACAGTCAAAATGACCGTATTGCCCTGGGATGGCGGTAGGGCAGTGACAAAATCTAGCGCAATGTGGGACCATGGACTCGAAGGAACTGACAGCGGTTGAAGAAGCCCCTCAGGAGGTTGATTGGAAGTCTTACTACTGGCACAAACAGAGCAGGCCAAAACAAAACTCAGAATGCCACGAGCCATAGATTGCCACCAGAATCGCTGCTTGACCAAAAACATGGTTCGATTTACCCCTGGATGACAAGCGATACTGGAACACTGACTCCATCTGATAACATCGGACCATAAATTCTCTGGCACAAACAAACGACTCGGTGGGCAAGTGGACGGAGGCGTTACCCCTTGTAAGGCACTGCGAACCTTTGACACGATCTCCCATGTGAGTGAAAATATAATAAGTCTCTCGGGTAAAATGCACTCGGGTGTGGATTGTCACTCGGAATTATCAAAAATGTGAGACAAAGCATCGGGTTTGATGCTCTTGGAACCCGGACGGTAAGAGATGGAAAAATTAAAATGACCAAAAAATAGAGCCCACCAAGTCTTTTGGCGGATTTGATGTACTCAAGGTTATTATGATCGGTCCAGACGATAAAGGGTACCCCTGAACCCTCTAACCAATGACGCCACTCTTCCAGTGCTAACTTGACAGTCAACAACTCCTTGTTGCCTATGTCGTAATTGCGTTCGGCAGGTGTCAAACGATGGGAGAAAAACGTGAAAGGATGCATTTTGTCATCTGCGGAAGAGTGCTGGGAAAGAACCACACCTACCCCCACCTCTGAAGTGTTGACTTCCACCACAAACTGACGTGAGGAATCAGGAGCTACGAGGATAGGAGCCAAAACGAAGCCAACACCACCTCAGCGGCGTCAGACCACCTGAACGCAGACTTGGTGGAGGTCAAGGCAGTCAAAGGAGTGGCTAGTTGGCTGAAACTGCAAATAAAACGCTGGTAGAAATTGGCAAACCCCAGAAACCTCTGCAGGGCCTTGCGGGAATCTGGAGTTGTTCAGATTGTCGGGATCGATGCGCACTCCCTCGGATGAGACAATGTACCCCAAGAAGGAGATAGACTGTGCATGGAAAACGCATTTGTCCGCCTTGACAAAAAAGCCCATTCTTTAACAGCCTCTGGAGCACTCACCTGACGTGCTGAACATGTTCCTGGAGAAAAGAAGAAAATATCATTATGTCATCCAGGTAGACATATATGAACTGGTCAACCATATCTCTCAGCACATCATTGACGAGTGCCTGGAAAACCGCAGGGGAGTTGGACAGGCCAAAAGGCATAACCATATATTCAAAATGCCCCCTGGGGGTGTTAAAAGCGGTTTTCCACTCATCCCCCTCTCTTATGCGGACCAAATGATAGGCATTACGCAGGTCCAGTTTCATGAACACAGACGCTCCCTGCAACCACTCGAAGGCTGAAGACATCAACAGCAAAGGATAAGTATTCTTTACTGTGATGTCATTCAACCCTCTGTAATCGATGCATGGTCACAGTGAGCCATCCTTCTTGTCCACGAAAAAGAACCCAGCCCCAGCAGGAGAAGAGGATGGGCGGATGAACCCAGCTGTCAGAGAATCAGAAATATACCTCACCATGGCCTACCTTTCAAGAGCTGAAAGCGAGTATAATCTGCCTTTAGGCAGAGAAGTACCTGCCAATAAATCTATTTCACAGTCATAGGGACGATGCGGAGGAAGAGAAGCAGCCTGGGACTTAGTGAACACTTCCTTCAGGTCGAGGTACTCCTTAGGCACGTTTGACAGGTTCACAGACTCATCCTGCAACACAGAACAGACAACAGACGAACCAGCAGATACAAGACAAGACGCATGACAATGATTACTCCAAGCAGAAACAGAATTATGGCCCCAGTCAATACGAGGGTTATGGAGGATGAGCCAGGGGTGTCCCAGAACAATAGGGGCATGGGGAGAATTGGTGAGCAGGAAACATATCTCCTCGGTGTGGTTACCCGAGGTGACGAGTGTAACAGTACCTGTGGTATGGGTAATCTCAGGGAGGTTCTGTCCATTTAAGGCCTTGACGGATATTTCCTGCTTAAGAGGAAAAATGGGAAGTTGAAGGTTATTAGCCAACTGAGTGTCAATAAAATTACCTTCAGCCCCAGAGTCCACAAGCGCTTGGGAGGTATGCATGTTAGATGCATGTTGCAGTCTCACCGGGAGGATGGTCGAAGGAGAGGATTTGCCCATGATTATCCCACCCGACAGTAACCTCAAATCTACTGTCGGGCTTCCCCTTTTACTGGGCAGTTAGAAGCAAAATGTCCCGCGGAACCGCGGTACAGGCAAAGTTCCCTGGTTCTACGGCGTTCCTTCTCCTCACGTGATAACCGCACTCTTCCCACCTGCATGGGCTCGTGATCGAGGGCGGGGCTGACCGTGTCGCTAGTGCTGGTGGCTGCAAACTTGAAGGTGTCAGAAACTGAGGGTAATAAAGCTCATTTATCTCGTCATCGCAGATGAGCGTCCACTCGGATAGCCAGTTCGATTAGACCATTGAGATCGGTGGGCAGATCCAGCGCGAAAATTTCTTTCTGGATGCGATCCGCTAATCCGTGTGAAAACATGTCCCATTGAGCTTCCTCATTCCATTTACATTCTGCGGCCAACATGTGGAATTCTATTGAATAAACTGAAACCAGTCAATTACCTTGACGTAAGTCGGCTAGCACCCGTACCGCTTCACGGCCTGCGATGGCACGGTCGAACGCCCGTCTCATCTCATCTGCAAGCGTTTGAAATGAAGCGCAGCAGTGATGCTCGTTGTCCCATACCGCCTATCCCCGGAGCGCTGCCTTTCCTAACAGCAAAGTCAATACCAGGGCCACTCTTAACTGTTCCGTGGCGAATGTCTGAGGCTGAAGCGAAAAAAATAAGGCACATTTAGTTATGAACGCTCGACAAAGATGTGGCTCACCGGAGTACGGCGTGGAGGTGGTAAACAAGGCTCCATGACTGAAGCTGTCAG
The DNA here is from genome assembly GCF_018812025.1 of Megalobrama amblycephala. Lineage (NCBI taxonomy): Eukaryota > Metazoa > Chordata > Actinopteri > Cypriniformes > Xenocyprididae > Megalobrama > Megalobrama amblycephala. The sequence continues at coordinate 8,726,062 of NC_063061.1, forward strand.
AGAGGCAGGTGTATTCGGTGGTGAGGTTGATACGGTAGATGAAGTGGTCACTCTCGTTCTCAGGTGTTGTAGCTGAACCGTCAGACCCGACACTTCTGCCACTAGAGCCTGCACTGCACGACCTGTAGCTCTTGTTTCTTTTTCTTGTCGATCCATGCGAGAGCTGCTCCGAGACAGATAATCTTTTAATTCCGCTGCATTCGCTACATCCATGATGATGGTCAGAAGCTTCTGTCAGGAAATGATGAGACGGATGCAAGGGCAAATGCAGTGAGGTGAATTTATTAGAAGGATATTGTAACACCGCAAACAATAGTCCAAGAATAAGATCTGAATTGGTCAGAGCACAGGTCAAATAGTCATGCTGATAAGAATCAGGTGCTTCAAATGACTCAATCAGCGCTACGTGCACAGAGAGAGACAGCGAGAGTGAGTCAGTGAACCTGACAACCGTGACAGTGAAATATATTCCAAATCTAAAAAATGAAATGTTAGTAAAACAATTACATGTATCTAAATTACATGTAACACCTACACGTGTTAGTCTTTCAATTTTATTACAATTATACAAAAGGGTAAAACTTAGGAATAATTTTGTACTGTAATGTAAACACGGACTATGTAATATAACAATATTAGTGGTGGGCATAGATTCATTTTTTAATCTAGATTAATCTCACTGTAATCTTGGAATTAATCTAGATTAATCTAGATTAAGATGGCTCATTTGAATTCTGATGAAGGCATTCAGAATATGTGTGCTACCCAAATAATGACTAAAAGTAAGTCTTTGAGAACGGGTTTCGTGCTGGTCATGTATTCTCCTCATGATAGTTCGCCTCGCAGGTAGTATGTAAGATGGGTCACCTGTGGCCAAACTTGAGCCCATCATCTTCAACCACGCTGATAGGCCGGCAGCTGGTGGCAATCCACTGAGCGAGGAGATTATTTAGCTTGGCTGATAGAGCTGTGCTGACAGGCTTGCCTCGGTTGCACTCAAACATAGTAGTTTGACGACGACTCTTCCCCTGCGCTACATCAGTGCTTGGCCCAGCATCTTCTGCATTAGGTAAGGGATGCTTTGCATTTAGGTGGTACTTGAGACTGGAAGAACTCCTACAGTAAACTAATTCCGCATTGCACATGGTGCAAACAACCTTAGTCTTGTCGAGGTTTCCATTGGGAAGCTTCTTAAAAATTTTCCCTGAAGCAAACCCGGTGGCTTCATAGCTGCATCCATGTTAGCATGTCACATTTGATGTGGTAATTTCACACTAGGCATACACACAGGTTCGAAGACTCGTTCTCGCCCCCTACAGTGCATACATCTGCACTAAAATATCAAGGTGAAAGTCATCATAGCTTGCATAGTATAGCCCCAGCTCCCAACCCAACTTTGAGGATAGATTAACGGTGATATTTTTTTTTATCGCCCGATAAGAGTCTCACGTTAACGCAGCACGTTAACACCGATAACGGCCCACCACTAAACAATATACTTCACTGAATGCTGTAAATTATACAGTAAATATGATTTCACAGTTATATCTGTTTATAAAAATATATCATGTCCTCAGGTAACTGCAATATACTGGTTAACAAGTCTGTTCTTTAGTTGTAGTAGTGTAGTAGTAGGCTACTGTATGAGAAAAGATAAAGAACATATGGTTGAAATGCTAAGAGTCCAGGGCCAAGAAATAAATAGGTTCATTTTATTTAGTCGAAACAGAATTGTACACAGGTGCATGTTTTATACAGTTGAACAGATGATAGATTAAAAGGGATAGCAAAGTAAATGTAAAAGCACCTGCGCAATGTTCTGCTGTTATCAGGATTTTAGATGGTACAGATTAACGAGTGTGTCAGATACAGTACTTCCCAAAGGTTTTCACCTTAACAGTGTTTGATGCACTTACAGCAATCTATTATTGCTACTGTACTGAATCCCACGGAGGAGCTCCCAAAGGATAAAAGGAGGAGTGACGACAGTGAAGGACAAATCATGGATACTGACTACTCAATTCAGTTAATTAATCTATTAATTATTAATTATATTTATACCACTGTGAACATAGAGGTCAACTTTTACCCTTTGTATGTCAGCCAGAGACTATCTTTTCAGATAACCCCACTACTAAACTAACTTGTATAAAATGTGGTGGACTCTGATTGGTGTCTTTACATGTCAATCAAACAAAAGTAGAATAAGATGCTGTGAGGACTTGACTTTATAACCCAAGTCGTAAGTCTGGCTACACAAGACTATATTATATGTATGGCAGGGCTTCCCTGTGGAAAATTGATGATGACTATTCATTGTTGGCCCTTTAATATGTGGACTTATATCGCCATTCTTTGGAAAGAAAAGAAAAATGATTGAATTCATTATTGCACAATCCCCTGAACCCTCTGACTATCTTATTTAGGAGATGTTAGGGGTTGAGATTCAAAAAATCCTCCAGATACAACTCTCCCCAGTCTCATCATAAAATATGAATCTGTCTGGTTACTATTAAAATCTTCCAGCAAATTGCCAACCCAAAAGGAATATTTGCACAATCCTCCAACTCCACCGACCACAGATAAGGGAGAAAGGAAAAGCTCCCTCTCAGTTATGATCGTCTGCTGTACCCATGACTGGATTTTATGGTTTTCAGTAGATAACCTGAGGCATTTGTCACTTAGATATAGAAAATAATTGATTTTTTTTTTTTTTTTTTTTTTTTTCTGTCAGTATTGTCAGTTAGATTATATTGTAAATGTAATGAACATGCAATTTAGGTTCAAATGGCCTGACACTAGACAAATAGAAAATTCAATAGAAATCAAAAAAAAAAAAGAAAAAAAAGAATGAAAGAAAGCAAATATTAATACTGCACACTTAGTATGATATGCTATACATTCCACACAGACTTCAATAAATCATCTCAGTTTTCTTTTAAGTCAGTTTTATTTCTATAGCACTTTTCAGATACATACAGATTTACACAAGCAGATTATAGAAGCACAAGTAGCTTTTAGAAAATCAAGATGTTAATGTTTATAATATCTTAGTAGTTACATTAAGCAAATGGTGATTTAAACAATCCATCAGCTGAGATTTCCTATATGGTATGCTTATCACTATATATATAAAAAAAAATCACATAACCTAGATTTGCTATATAGCAAATCTAGTAGTAGCCTACATATTATTTCAATTTAGAGATTAAAAGGAACACAAATGTATAACTGATCTAAAATCAAAATGATCTTATTAAAGGTGCCCTAGAACCTTATTTCACAAGATGTATTATAAGTCTAAGGTGTGCCCAGAATGTGTCTGTGAAGTTTCAGCTCAAAATACCTGATAGATTTTTATTTATACAATTTTTTTAACTGCCTATTTTGGGGCATGATTAAAAAAGCGCCGATTCTGTTTGTGTCCCCTTTAAATGCTCGTGCTCCCCGCTCCCAAGCTCGCAACTCTGTAAAACATTGCATAAACATGGTTCACACAGCTAATATAACCCTCAAAATGGATCTTTACAAAGTGTTTGTGATGCAGCATATCAGATCATGTAAGTATGGTATTTATTTGGATGTTTACATTTGATTCTGAATGAGTTTGATAGTGCTCCAAGGCAAAAGCTAACATTACACACTGTTGGAGAGATTTATGAAGAATGAAGATACGTTTATGAAATATACAGACTGCAAGTGTTTAATAATGAAAATAACGACATGGCTTAGTCTCTGTGAATACAGTAAGAAACTATGGTAACTTTAACCATATTTAACAGTACATTAGCAACATGCTAACGAAACATTTAGAAAGACAATTTACAAATATCACTAAAAATATCATTATCGCTCCATCTGCTATTTTTCGCTATTGTCCTTGCTTGCTTACCTGCATAACATCTAATGAATCGGCTGTGCAGCTCCAGATGTTAATACTGGCTTATCTAATGCCTTGAACATGGGCTGGCATATGCAAAAGTTGGGGGCGTACATATTAATGATCCCGACTGTTGCGTCACAGCCGGTGTTATGTTGAGATTCGCCTGTTTTTCAGTGGTCAGATCAAATTTACATAAGATGGCTCAGTGGGGTTTCTATTGAGAGCAAAGCCATTCAAACTCTCAGAGTCTATAAAGGTACTAAACAGTTTTTGAAATAGTTCATGTGAGTTCAGTGGTTCTATCTTAATATTATAAAGTGACAAGAATACTTTTAAAATAAATAATAACAACTTTTCAACAATATCTATATGGGCCGATTTCAAAACACTGCTTCATGCATCTTTTGTTATCAAATGGCTAAACTGCTGAAATCATGTGACTTTGGCGCTCCAATTCACTGATTTGATTCATAAAGCTCCAAATCAGTGTTTTGAAATCGGACCATATAGAAATTGTTGAAAAGTCTTTATTATTATTATTATTATTATTTTTTTTTTTGGTGCACAAAAAGTATTCTTGTCACTTTATAATATTAAGATAGAACCACTGAACTCACATTTCAAATATGTTTTTAGTACCTTTATGGACCTTGATAGTTTGAATGGCTTTGTTCTCAATAGAGGCCTTATTGAACCATCGAATTTCATCAACAATGTCTTAAATTGTGTTCTGAAGATGAACGAAGGTCTTACAGCTGTAGATTGACATGAAGGTGAGTAATAAATTACATTATTTTTGGGTGAACCAACCCTTTAATATTTGTAGGTACTTGTGAGTGAGATTCTTGAACACATACATGTTTGGATAGTTATTGAAATGTACCATTTCAACATACTAACAGTATAACGGTTTAAGTCCAAGGATGAAGAAGAAGGTATAAATAACGACAGTCTTCATTAAACATAAGCCAACTACACAGAACATGCACAAACAATACCGGACAATGAATTAGAGAAGGATAGGAACTTAAAGTGATAGTTCGATATAAATTTACACACCCTCAAACCATCCTAGTATATGATTATATTCGAAGACAAACACAATCGGAGTTATATTAAAAAAATATCCTGGCTCTTCTAAGCTTTATAATGGTATAGTGAAGGGCACTCATGATTTTGAAGCCCAAAAAAGTGCATCTATCCATCATAAAAGTAATCCACATGGCTCCAGGGGGTTAATAAAGGCCTTCTGAAGCGAAGCGATGTGTTTTTGTTTAAAAAAATAAATAAATAAATAAAAATCCATATTTACAACTTTATAAACTATAATAACCAGTTTCCGACAAACATCTGTACGCAAACGTGACCTCGTAATAATGTAATAATGAATGCAGAAGCACAGAGGAGAGAGCAAAACAAAACACCGGTCATGAATTAGAAATCTAAAATCAGAATTTTTTAATTAAAATGTCAGAGGATTCCCATATAATGAATGAATGAATGCCTTTATTGCCATTATACACACGTACAATGAAATTAGAATTGCTTCCCTTGACCATAATTTATATACATCACATTATACACATGCAACAAAATGAATTATGAATGCCACAGTGTATTACATAATTGCACAATAAAGAATTGTATTGCACTAAGACTTAAATTCAGAGTATAAGATATATATATGTGTAATGAAATCAGGTCAGTGCATATTGAAGTTCATAATGTTTATGGCACTAGGAAAGAAACTGACCTTAAATGTCTTTGTCCTTGTTTTAATGCACCGGTAGCGCCTGCCTGATGGCAGCAGCTGAAACAAGTGAATGCCAGGTTGTGTGGAATCCTTTAGAATATTTAAGCAATTGAATCATAAGAGTCAATGATATTTGGAGTGCACAATGTGAAAGTATAAGAATAAAGAAAAATAGGCAAGCTAGAGCATTAGCATGTAGCTTAGCAACATACTAAGACCAAACTTATTCTATTGAATTCCATTAAGCATAAAATTAAACCTAAGCTTCATATGATGCATTGTGTTGTTGCCAACATGGAACATTCCAAACTGGTCACATTTGAGTTAGGATGCTGCCTGTCGAGGACAGCTATCTATGTAGGTAGCAGACAGCAAAGCAGCTCACTCAGTTTTGGACCAAAGCCTAATTCATAGGCTTTTCAGACAGAGATGATACAAGTTCAGCAGAACCAACTACAGCAGAGAGGGGAAAAAATCATCTGTCATATCCTGAGGGTGGGTGTGTTTTTCAATCATAGCATTAAAACAAGGATATGTTCTAAAAATAAACCGTGTCGGAGAGCTCCTGCACTGACACTTTACCATCAGATTACGATTTTTTTGTGTAATGCTAACCTCTCACCCCAGGTGGACTCCATTGTGACACTTTCCATCACTCTTGCCAAATAGAAGCTTTATTACATTATAAAGTTGACTGCGCACTGTAGTCGATGGCTGTCTGTCACTTGCCATTGTGCCAGATATCATATTGACATTTCACAAATGAGACTGGGTGTTGTTTGATTAGATCTGAAGCGAATGTTTGATGCCCTTGGCTGCTGGGATTCAGCTGCAATTGACTGGCATGGACCCCAAACCACTGCAATAGAGGCATTTGCCTGTTGAAAAAGGTGTGTTGACATGAGGGAAAGAGGCTGCTTTAGCTTGGTGTATGTGAGCGCATCCATTGCATGAGAATGGGAAAAGTGGAGTGTCACATAAGAAATTCCAAGAATGTCAGTTTATGGCTTTTCACTGTAAGATGATTTATTCTTTTTTTCCTTCCAAAAATGCTACATTTAACAGTATTTTACTATAAAATTACATTAAATGTAAGGCTAAACCATTATAGTTTTCCCCATATATAGTAAGAGAACTTACTGTTAACCAATTAATGTAGCATTTTACAGTCTTTTACAGTTAAAATTACAATACATTTTTTACAGTGTAGAGGTGCAATGACATATGTTATCTTGCCGTTTGAACACTGTAAAATGATGCATCGTTAAAGGAATTAACTAACTAGTCACATACCGCATATATTATTGTATATTTAAATAGCTATTGAAATGTACCATTTCAACATATTGACATCAACAACGTTAACCCTAATGAAAATTTCAGAGAGTCTCTAAAGTTTGCCGTAACGTGCTGCTTAACCACTGTCGTACGATGCATCATTGGAGAAATGAACTAGCTAGTCATGGCTGTTTCCTGCACTGTTGCAAATTCATATTGGTTCAACAATATAGGCCTTTCATTAATGATGTCACATGCAGGTGATAAAGTAATAACTTCTGCTAATTAATACATTTTAAATCGCAATTAATGTCAGATTATTAAAGTTAATTTACATGAATAACAGAAAGCCATTATTTTTTAATCATGTTAAAAAGCAGTAATGTAATTGGTTCATTAAGTCAGCAGCTTTCTCCACAACACAATTTCTCTTGATTTATTGCTGGTTCCCTCTATGTCATACCAAAGACGTTTTAAGGTTAGCAAAAAAGGTTATGGGAAAAAAAAAGGAACGAAGCACTACACAGGCATGCAGACCAGTGTCACATGTGGTGTGGTTGCAGCATGGATGAAGCAGAATCGGACTTCTAACATAAAATGGGTTTTATTAAAGGTGCCCTAGAATTAAAAATTGAATTTACCTTGGCATAGTTGAATAACAAGTGTTCAGTACATGGAAATGGCATACAGTGAGTCTCAAACTCCATTGTTTCCTCCTTCTTATATAAATCTCATTTGTTTAAAAGACCTCCGAAGAACAGGCGAATCTCAACATAACACCGACTGTTACGCAACAGTCGGGATCATTAATATGTACGCCCCCAATATTTGCATATGCCAGCCCATGTTCAAGGCATTACACAAGGGCAGCAGCGAAAAATGGCAGATGGAGCGATAATAACTGACATGATCCATGATTACATGATATTTTTAGTGATATTTGTAAACTGTCTTTCTAAATGTTTCGTTAGCATGTTGCTAATGTACTGTTAAATGTGGTTAAAGTTGGGGGGACAGGGAGCGCGAGGATTTAAAGGGGCCGCAGCCTGAATCGGTGCATAGTTAATGATGCCTCAAAATAGGCAGTTAAAAAAATTTATTAAAAAAAAATCTATGGGGTATTTTGAGCTGAAACTTCACAGACACATTCAGGGGACACCTTAGACTTATATTACGTCTTGTGAAAGAACGTTCTAGGGCACCTTTAACTACTATGTACTTACATTTAAATTAATCATTTGATACAATGCACTTATTGTGTACATACATGTTTTTACATTGTACTTATATTTTAAAAACACCTGCATGTAATTAAATATGTAATTAATTTATGTAATTACATTTATAATTACACTGTTGACCCATCCCTTACACCTTACCCCACCCTTAAACCTACCCATACCAAAAACCTGTCCCTAACCTTACCCGTATCCCACCTCAATAGCAGCAAAAGTGTTTTGCAATTCAATATGAACCCAATAAGTAAATTGTACTTATTTTTTGATGTAAGTACATAAGGCCACTTAATACAAAATGGGACCATTTATTCTAAAATACATTCAAAACATTGTATGAAATACAATACTTCTACACTAAGCACTAAAAATAACAAATAAAATCATGTCTATAAAACCAAAGTCATGTGTTGCAACCAAAATGCATAAACATGAAAAAACAACAGAAGTTCAAGGTCAATAAGTCTTGTAAAGATTCAAAAAATAAAGATTATTTCAAGATGCAAATATCATGTGGTGTGACTCCCCAAAAAAGTAATGAGATATCACTTCAGTTGCAGTAAATTACACTCAATTCAATAAAGTGTAACCATTAATGATTTTTCCTTTTCTTTAGGGTGGACACTCATGTCTTTGAATCAACCACATATCAGTGTACTAGCAGCCACTAAGAAGACCTTGTTGCATAGCAATATTTTCTTCTGAAAATATAAGAATATTGAATTCCAAATGTTATTAAAGAATTTCATTTTATGGAGGGCCTTGCTAACAAATTATAAAAGTTCTTTTCATTTAAATATGGCATTATACAATAAGAGAATAAATGCTTCACTGTTTATAATAACCATAATTTCTGCTTGTGTACGTTAGACAAATTACTAACATGTATATGGGTGCATTGTAAATTGTTCTTTTGGGGGCAATATTGGATTGCATTTATTGTTAAATATAATGATGTGGTCTTACATGGGTTTTTGTCTTTTGCTTTAACTGGCAGCCCTTTGCGCTTGTTCATGGCCATGGTTCATTAGACACTGCGAGTGAGATGGCCGTGACACAACACACACTGACATCACATGCACACACACAATACGGTTTGCAGCCGTGCAGAGGACACCCCATATGAGGGTTTGTCACATCGTGTAAGCTGACTGAGGGGCTCCAGAGCAAGATGGTGACAGGTCGCAAAAGATCGAGCATGTATACAGGCCTTCCCCACAGATTTGAATGTGGTTCCCAGTCATCATCCCCACATGACATTAAATAGAATCTTTGTGTTGATTAGATAATGACCACAGCTCTCTTTGTTCAGCTTTCTGCAAACCAGGCACTTCTCTCATTTGTATTCAGGAGAAAGTCATTTACGTTACTCTGACCTTTACTACACTACATCGTGACAGCTGTAATTAAGGTGAAGAAAAAGAAGGTCATTGTGTCTAGCGCTGCTTACCTGAAAGGTTTACGTAAGATTTGTGTTTTCATTGCAGAAATAGGGGTGGCAAAATCGTTCATCACTGTAACAGTAAATGAATACTTTTACAAAAGATTTCTATTTAAAAGAAATTACTGTTCTTTTGAACTTTTATTGATTAAAGATTCGAAATATTAAGCAGCAGTAATGGCTGCTGAAAATTCAGCTTTGCACCACAGGAATAAATTGCATTTTAAAATATATTCAAAATAGAAAACTGCAATATTTTTATATTGTAATTTCACAATATTACTGTTTGTACTATATTTTTGATCAAATATACGGTCCCACTTTATATTAATTGGCCTTAACTACTATGTACTTACATTTAAATTAATCATTCAATACATGTTTTTATATTGTACTTATATTTTAAAAACACTTGCATGTAAATACATCTGTAATTAATTTCTGTAATTACATTTATAATTACACTGTTGACCCATCCCTTACACCTTACCCCTACCCTTAAACCTACCCATACCACTAAAGCTTTCCCTAACCGTACCCGTATCCACCTCAATAGCAGCAAAAGTGTTTTGCAATTCAAAATGAACCCAATAAATCCATTGTATTTATTTTTTGATGTAAGTACATAGTAGTTAAGGCCACTTAATATAAAGTGGGACCGAATATTATTAGAGCAAGATAATATGTAACAAATAAAAGATGCTTTCATATCATTTTATTAATTTCTCTTTTTTATTATTTGGTATTTATTAGTTTTTTAAATGATGAACCTGTCAATTAACAATTCTTGGTGTCAAGATTTGAAAGGGCAAGCACCACTCACATTGTCTTGACTCTATGAAACTCACAATTTAAAAAAAAATAAATACAAATACAAATACAAATAAAAATACACTCACAGTGTAAAAAAATAAATCTATAAAATAACAGAAAAGGTACTGGCAGCTCATCACCCGGACATTATCCAGTAATTTTACAGACATTTCCGTTAACCCTAAAACACAACACAGTGAAGTGCAAAATTCGAAATATAGGCAAAAACACTGGTAAAAACAGACTGTCCTCCAAAAAAAAACCAAAAAAACGACCCTATAGGTTGTTTTTCAAGCACCTTATTACGACCTATATTTACGCTTTAAAGTCATGCGCCCTCTAGCTGGTATAAAAATAATGACACTGTCGTGTTACGTCTGTCGTCATGAAATGACGTATGACTGTCGTTACCAATCAAAATGAGTGTTTATTTGAATGCAATGGGTGGACTTTTTACACGGCCCCTTACCCGCCATTTGTCCTATTTCCTTTTAGCAAAACTCATTTTCTTATTAACCACTACACCCACCCCATCCCTAAACCTACCCTTAGTTATTTATAGTGCATATACACTTTATGAGACACGCGTTCCCTGGGATCAAACCCACGATCGCATAATCACCTGATTGTATATGTTATGATATAGACACGGAGGCAGAGATAAAAGCAATCCAGGTGAGTTTATTTGAATAATATGAGAACACAGAGAGGTTATGACTGTTATCAGGTACTCGAGAGATGAATTGAGAGTAATACTGTCCTTGTATGGCTTGTTTATCCAGGAGCTGAGATGAGATGAAGAGAGACGTTGGAGACACTCACACACACAGAAGGGTAAGCACATGAAGGGACCAGGAGACGAAGGAGATGAAGGAGATCGCTGGAGCAGGTAAGTCTGATGAAGGGGAGTCCTTAAGGTAAGCATTAACACAAGGTATTGCAAACGAGACCGGACAGTGAGTGTGTGTGAGTGTGGTGGTTTTGTAGTGCTGGTGATTGCAGAGTGAATGAGATGCAGGTGGCGGTGATTAGTATGCTGGTGATTGGGTGCGTGGGTACTGTGGTGAGGTGGAGCCTGGCGTGTCTGTGACAGTACCCCCCTCCCACGGCCCGCTCCTGAGGGCCGCGGACCCCGACGTCGTGGTGGTCTTCCCCTGGGTCGTGGGGCAGGTCTGTCTGGATGGTTGGTATGGAAGTTCTGTAACAGAAGAGGATCAAGGATATCGTTCCTGGGAATCCATGAGCGTTCCTCGGGGCCATAGTCCTCCCAGTCCACGAGGTATTCGAGTTTACCACCACGGCGCCGGGAATCCAGGATCTCGTGGACCACGTAGGCTGTGCCGTCTTCTAGGAGAAGTGGAAGGGGGGGCTCGGCGGCTGCCACGTCAGGCTCTGTGGAGGGAACAACAGAAGGGTGGTGAGGTTTGAGTAGGGATACGTGAAATGTAGGATGGATTCTACTATACTGTGCCGGGAGTTGGAGACGATAGGTGACGGGGTTGATCTGCCGAAGGATGGTGAATGGGCCAATGAAGCGGGGACTCAGCTTCTTGCAGGGCAGACGCATCCTGATGTCCCGTGTGGACAGCCAGACCTTCTGCCCCGGCTGGTAGACAGGAGCCTCGGAGCGTCGAAGGTCGGCTGCCATTTTGCGTCTGCGCAGGGCCCTCTGCAGCTGGTGGTGAGCTGAGTCCCACACCCTCTCGCTCTCCCGGAACCAGTAATCGACTGCCGGAACGTTGGAGGGTTCCCCGTCCCAGGGGAACATCGGGGGTTGGTAGCCGAGTACGCACTGGAAGGGTGTTAGTCCAGTTGAGGCTTGGCGGAGGGAGTTCTGTGCGTACTCGGCCCAACCCAGGTACTGGTTCCAGGAGTTCTGGTGGCCGTGACAGAAGGTACGCAGGAAGCGGCCGATCTCCTGGATCTTCCGTTCCGTCTGCCCGTTCGACTGAGGATGGTATCCAGACGATAGGCTGACGGTCACACCCAGGAGGGAGAAAAAGGCTTTCCAGACGTGGGAGATAAACTGGGGTCCTCTGTCGGAGACGATGTCTTCAGGTAATCCATAATAGCGAAAGACATGATTAAACATTAGTTCTGCGGTGGCCATGGCGGTAGGTAGACCCTCCAGGGGTATTAATCGGCAGGACTTTGAGAAGCGGTCTACTACCACCAGGATGCACGTGTGACCGTCAGACTCGGGGAGGTCAGTGACGAAGTCCACTCCCAGGTGTGACCAGGGTCTCTCAGGAACGGGCAGAGGAAAGAGCTTGCCGGTGGGAAGATGGCGTGGGCTCTTGGAGATGGCGCACTCCCTGCAGCCCTGCACGTACCTCCTGACGTCGTTGGCCATGTTGGGCCACCAGAAGCGTTGTTTGAGCAACGAGAGGGTCTCCTTGACCCCCGGGTGACCAGTGCCAAGTGAAGAATGGGTGCTGTGCAGGAGTGGAGTGCGACGTGCCCGTGTGATGTACTGCAAGCCCGGTGGGCAACCCGGCGGAGTGCGTGTGGAGGCATTGGCGGAGGGAATGGTTTCTTCGGACCACTGGATAGGATTCACGAAGATGGACTCCGGCAGAATAGTATCAGGCTTTTCAGGCTTTTCCTCAGGGGCATAGAGGCGAGATAGAGCATCAGCTTTCGTATTCTTAGAACCAGGACGGTAGGAGATGGAGAAGTTGAATCTAGAGAAGAACATAGCCCAGCGAGCTTGGCGAGGGTTGAGTCTCTTAGCGGCCTTCAGATATTCGAGGTTCTTGTGATCAGTGAGAACTTGAAACGGGTGAGTAGCTCCCTCCAACCAATGCCTCCACTCCTCAAGGGCAAGCTTGACGGCCAGGAGTTCGCGGTCACCGATGTCGTAGTTGACCTCCGCCGGGTTGAGCTTGCGGGAGAAGAAGGCGCATGGATGGAGTCTACTTGGTGTCCCCTGCTGCTGTGAAAGGACCGCTCCCACTCCGGTGGTAGATGCGTCCACCTCAACTATGAATGGGAGGTCCGGGTTAGGGTGGACGAGGAGGGGAGCGGTGGTGAAGGCTTTCTTCAGGGTCTCAAAGGCGTTGGTGGCTAGTGGAGACCAGGACAGAGACTTGGGCTGGTGACGGAGTAGGTTGGTGAGTGGACTGACGATAGTGCTGTAATTCCTGATGAACCGGCGATAGAAATTGGAGAAGCCTAGGAATCTTTGGAGTTCTTTGATAGTAGTAGGAGTGGGCCAGGACTGTATGGCGGAGACCTTCCCCTCGTCCATCCGGATGCCACTGTGATCAATCACGTACCCCAGGAACTGGACGGAGGGTTGATGAAATGAGCATTTTTCAGCCTTGAGGAAGAGATGGAACTGCCGTAAGCGCTGGAGGACCTCCGCAACGTGGTGGCGATGTTCGGCCAAGCTCCGGGAGTAGATGAGGATGTCATCTATATAAACCAGAACGGACTTATGGAGAAACTCCCGGAGCACCTCGTGGATGAAATCCTGGAATACGGAGGGGGCGTTGACCAGGCCATACGGCATCACGAGGTATTCGTAGTGTCCTGTGGGCGTGACAAAGGCGGTCTTCCACTCGTCCCCCTCACGTATCCGGATGAGGTTATACGCGCTGCGGAGGTCCAACTTGGTGAACACAGTGGCACCGCGGAGATGTTCCAGGGCCGCTGGGACGAGGGGAAGTGGATAGCGGAACTTTATGGTGATCTTGTTGAGTGCACGGTAATCGATGCAGGGCCTCAAGCCTCCGTCCTTCTTTGCCACGAAGAAGAAGCTTGAAGCAGCAGGGGAAGTAGACGGGCGGATGTAACCTTGTTCGAGTGCCTCTTTGATGTATTCCTCCATGGCCTTCTCCTCCGGTATGGACAGGGGGTATATGCGTCCCCTGGGCACTGGTTCACCCGGCAGCAGATCGATGGCGCAGTCCCATGGCCGGTGTGGAGGAAGCTTGGAGGCGCGTTGCGGGCAGAAAACGTCGCTGAAGGGGGCGTAGTCAGGGGGAACATCCACGGAGCGCTTCTCAACAGGGCTCTCGATGGACGTGGCATTCACGAGAAGAGACTTGGAGAGTGGAGGTTTCGGAACAGGAAGCGCTGGGAAGCAGTCTGGGAAGCAGTGATCGCCCCACTTCAGGACTTCGCCCGTGCGCCAGGAGATGTTGGGGTTGTGTTGTTCCAGCCACGGGCGCCCTAGAACCACGTCAGCGGTGGATTCCTCCAGAACCAGCAAATGGATGTGTTCAGTGTGCAGGATACCGATGCTGAGTTGAAGTGGACCCACGCAGTGACGGATGTGTCTGCGGCTTAGGGGTTTGCCCGTGATGGAGTGGATTTGATAGCTCGTCGGTGAAGGAGAGATCTTAAGGTTGAGTTGTCTACAGAGGGTGCCTGAGATGAAGTTTCCGGCTGACCCTGAATCGAGGAGCGCCACCACTGGAACAGAGATGTTAGCAGCAGTAAGGGTTACAGTTGTAGTGAGTGGTTTCATTTTCTGAATGGAGGGAAATATTGCACTCACCACGGGTCGAGGAGGACGGATTGGGCATGTGGAGAGATTATGCCCCATAGTTCCGCAATAGAGACAGAGATTCAGGGCCAGCCTTCTTTGTCTTTCGTTTGGGGTGAGACGAGAATGATCTATTTGCATGGGCTCGTTGGCTGGTTCTGGGGAGCTGACGGGTTCGGACCGACGGAGGAGGTTGGTGGTGGATGACTGGCCCTGGTGTTCTTGAATGCACGACTGCATACGGGACCCCACGCGGATGGCGAGTTGGATGAAGCGTTCTAATCCCATGGAGTCCTCGTATGCAGCGAGATGCAGCCGCACGGAGGGTTCCAGCCCCTGACGGAACGTGGTGATGAGGGCTTGCTCGTTCCATCCGCTGGTGGCGGCTAGCGTTCGAAACTGCAAGGCATATTCGTTAACAGATAGGTTTCTTTGCTTTAGATTATAAAGTTTCTCACCAGTCGAGGAATCAGTCAGAGGTTTCCCGAATACTTCCCGGAAGTGGGAGACGAACGCCGAATAGGATTGGACGACTGGGCCTTTCTGGGTCCATAACGAATCTGCCCATTGCAGAGCCTTCCCTTGCAGTTGTGAAATAATGAACGCTATTTTAGCCGTGTCTGTGGTGTAGAGGTGCGGCTGCATCTCCAGGACCAGCTCACATTGGAGAAGGAATCCGCTGCATTCCTCCGCCGATCCAGAGTAGGGCGCCGGTTTGGCCATGGGACTGGCGGTGAATGCAGGTGAAGGAGTGGTGCTGGTGGGTGCGGAGACAGCCGTGTTGAGGGATGACGATGTTGAGGGCTGTGGTGTGAGTGCTCGACGCAGCACGTCCACGAGTTCCTGGAATGGATCGTTAGTACTCATGCCGTTAGTTGTTGTGGTCCGGTCTTCTGTTATGATATAGACACGGAGGCAGAGATAAAAGCAATCCAGGTGAGTTTATTTGAATAATATGAGAACACAGAGAGGTTATGACTGTTATCAGGTACTCGAGAGATGAATTGAGAGTAATACTGTCCTTGTATGGCTTGTTTATCCAGGAGCTGAGATGAGATGAAGAGAGACGTTGGAGACACTCACACACACAGAAGGGTAAGCACATGAAGGGACCAGGAGACGAAGGAGATGAAGGAGATCGCTGGAGCAGGTAAGTCTGATGAAGGGGAGTCCTTAAGGTAAGCATTAACACAAGGTATTGCAAACGAGACCGGACAGTGAGTGTGTGTGAGTGTGGTGGTTTTGTAGTGCTGGTGATTGCAGAGTGAATGAGATGCAGGTGGCGGTGATTAGTATGCTGGTGATTGGGTGCGTGGGTACTGTGGTGAGGTGGAGCCTGGCGTGTCTGTGACAGTATATTGTTATATATTTCAATGCTCTGCCAATTGAGCTACGCGAAACCTGAAATATGACGCAGATAAAAGGGTACAATGCATTAAAATGAAAGTGTCCTGTTGTTGAAAGGGGCGCAACTTTAGCAAACGCTCCTATGGGTCGTATTTCAGGGAAGTAACAAACGACCTATATATGCGTATTGGTTGGAGAACATGTTGGGTAAAAAATAAATATGGAAAATTCCGTTAAATTAATATAGTACACTGTGTCCTATTTTTACGGATTTTTGTTTAGAGTGCAGATTTCACGTTTTGTCTGTGTTTTTGGTTTCTTTTCCATAGACTGTTAGTTTGTTACCAGTATTTCCTGTGTTTTCTTCCTCTTTTCCTTTAGTTGTCATAGAAATTGATCTGATTGATTAGTGCACAGCTCTTTTGTATTTTTCATTATCAGTTCTTTATCTTGTGTTTCTTCAGTTCACACTGTTCATTGTCTTGTGTTGATTGTCTACAACATGGTTTCATTTGCCTTCATGTTCTTTCTAGTTTTGTATTTAGTTGTTTTGTTTGATTTAATAAATTTCAGTCGGTTACGTTCGACATCACACGTTCGAAACATAATACGTTGGTGACGTCGTCATAACATCTCCGTTTCCCCCTTCAGGGAACGACGGTTACATACGAGATGTTTTACACTGCAAATAGATCTGCTACGCCTCTCACCTCATGTTCATCATAAACATATCACCAGAACATATTGAAGGGGTTGTTACTTTTAATTTAAAAAAAAAAAAAAGCCTTTGCTAAGCCACGACTTTAAAAAAAAAAAAAAATTGTTGCTGTCTGTTAAATTATTCTTAGTAAGATAAAATGTTTCTCTTTTCTAAAGTAAGTCTGCAAGTCTGTAAGCATAACAAATACTTTTATAAGTGGATGTTTTGAGAACAGTACATTTTTCTATCAAAAAGTTTCACTCAGGTTATTTTTGCAGATATAATGTGTAATGAAATGAAAACATGTAATGAAAAACACTGTATAAATGTAAAATAAAAGCATTTCCATCAGTGTTCTCTGGCTTTTACATAAGTAAACAACATTACATAATTTGTATTGAGCATGGAACATTTAAAGTATGGACCTAGAATATTACATTATTACATAAGGAAGTCATTAAATATTTAGAAACACTGGAAAACTTAAGTATATCCACTTCATTGACTGCCTAGGATGTGAGCTTGTTATCTCAGGGTACAGGCAGTCCAGTTAACGGTCTAGCCATAGAGCTGTACTTGTGGAATAGAGCATGTAGTCAAGAATTGTAGACTCTGTGGTGGAACTGCCCTTTCAGATGAGTGATAGCACAGGCTTGTTACACATGGAGCCTCACTAGAGGTTCAGAACATTGAGAAAAGCAAAAAAAATAAAATGTTTAAAAAAATGTGGCAGTTCTTTTTTTGGAAACCCTTAAACCAGAGACTGAGTTCAGATTCTGACAGACCACAGGGATAGATGTTTTCGGTTGTCCGGGAGACTGCCGCTGGCACGGGGGTGACTCACCGCTTTGGTGTGAGTGCGAGTCACATCCGCCTGCCAGGTGTGCGGCATGTTTTGGCATGGGTTGCTGTGATTGTCAACACCTGATGCTGTGAGGCACAGATGAAGTACAACTTGGGTAAAATAGGATGTGTGCATTGTAAAAACATGCTGCTTTTTTTAGATCCAGTAAATAATGCTGAAGCGAAAATATAACGTGGCTTTGTTTAATGACTCAGTGAATCTTTTTTGACATACTTAAAGGGACAGTTCACCCAAAAATAAAAAATATCCCATAATTTACTTACCCTAAAGTCATCCTAGGTGTGTATCACTTTCTTCTTTCAATCAAAAACAAAATCAGGGGTATATTAAATAATATCCTGGCTTTGTAATGGGATTGAATGGGATTGAATGTTTTTGAAGCTCCAAAAAGTGCATCCATCCATAATAAAGTACTCCACACCACTCCAGGGGGCTAATAAAGGCCTTCTAAAGTGAACCGATGGGTTTTTGTAAGAAAAATGTCCATATTTAAAGCTTTATAAACTATAATAACTGGCTTGTGGAAGCGGCCGTACGCGTGTTCATGAGAGAGTCGAGTTCCGGTGGAAGCGTGACCTCTGACCCGACATATGACGTAGATGTAACGTAAACTCAGGTGAGATTTGATGAATGCAGAAGCGCAGAGGATAGAGCAAAACAAAACACCAGTCACAAATTAGAAGTCTAAAATTAGAAATTTTAAAGAAAACGGTGGATTTCGATATAAGAGAAGAAGAGCTACGTCATAAGTCGGGTCAGAGGTCACTCTTCTGCCGGAACTAGACTCGCATATGGCTGTTGCAGTGATTATAGTTTAAAATAAGTTTTAAATATGGATATTTTTCTTACAAAAAAAAGCATCACTTCACTTCACCTGGAGCGCCATTCAATCCCATTACAAAGCTGGGAAGAGCCAGGATATTATTTAACATAACTTTGATTGTGTTCGGCAAAAAAAAGAAAGTCATATACACCAAGGATGGCTTGAGGGTGAGCAAATTGTTGGATAATTTTCATTTCTAGGTGAACTATCCATTTAAGGGTGTGTGACATACAGGTGCTGGTCATATAATTAGAATATCGTGAAAAAGTTCATTTTTTTTATTGTAAATTATTTTAAAAAATGAAACTTTCATATATTCTAGATTCCCTACATGTAAAGTAAAACATTTCAAAAGTTTTTTTTTTTTTTTAATTTGTTGATTAGAGCGTACAGCTCATGAAAGTCCAAAATACAGTATCTCAAAATGTTAGAATATTTACATTTGAGTTTCATTAAATGATCATCCCTACAGTATAAATTCCGGGTATCTCTTGTTCTTTGAAACCACACTAATGGGGAAGACTGCTGACTTGGCAATGGTCCAGGAGACAATCACTGACACCCTCCACAAAGAGAGTAAGTCACAGATGGTCATTACTGAATGGGGTGGCTGTTTACAGAGTTACTGTATGTCTCAAAGCATATTAAATGCAATGTTGACTAGAAGGAAGAAATTGGGTAGGCAAAGGTGCACAAGCAACAGGGATGACCACAAGCTTGAGAATACTGTCAAGTAAAGCCGATTCAAACACTTGGGAGAGCTTCACAATGAGTCGAATGAAGCCGGAGTCAGCGCATCAAGAGTCACCACACTCAGACATCTTCAGGAAAAGGACTACCAAGCCACTTCTGAAACAGAAACAACGTCAGAAGCATCTTACCTGGGCTAAGGAGAAAAAGAACTGGACAGTGAACAGTGGTCGAAAGTCCTCTTTTCAGATAAAAGTACATTTTGCATTTCATGTTGAAATCATGGTCCCAGAGTCTGAAGGAAGACTGGAGAGGCACAGAATCCAAGCTGCTTGAAGTCTAGTGTGAAGTTTCTGAAGTCAGTAATGATTTGGGGGTTCCTTGACGTCTGCTGGTGTTGGTCCATTGTGTTTTATCAAGTGCAAAGTCAATGCAGCCATCTTCCAGGAGATTTTGGAGCACTTTATGCTTCCATCTGCTGACAAGCTTTATGGAGATGCTGATTTCCTTTTCCAGCAGGACTTTAGCACCTGCCCACAGTGCAAAAACCACTTCCAAGTGGTTTGCTGACCATGATATTACTGTGCTTTATTGGCCAGCCAACATGCCTGACCTGAATCTATGGGATATTTTCAAGAGAAAGATGAGAAACAGTCGATCCAACAATATACAGATGATCTAAAGGCTCAATAGTGCCTCAGCAGTGCCACAGGCTGATCACTTCCATGCCACACTTCACTGATGCTGTAATTTGTGCTAGGAGCAAGTCATTTGCTGTAATATGTGCTGCCGACCAAGTATTGAGTGCACAAATGAACATACTTTAAAGAACTTGAACTTTTCTGTTTTGAAAATCCATTTTTTGATTAATCTTAGGAAATATTCTAATATTTTGAGATACTGGATTTTAGACTTTCATGAGCTGTAAGCTCTAATAAAAATAAAACTATAATAAATAAAACTTTTGAAATGTTTTACTTTACATGTAGCGAATCTAGAATATATGAAAGTTTCATTTTTAAAAATAATTTACAATAAAAAAAATGAACTTTTTGATGGTATTCCAATTAAATGACCAGCACCTGTATATAAAAAATTTGGAAAGCAAAATTGGAAGTTTGAAAAACTTTTGTCCACCAAATCAAAGCCATATGGTTCGACCAACAAAAATATGTGGTCAAACCAAAATGCAGAAAACAAACATAAAACAGGAATATCATAGAAAGGAAGGATTATAGTCAAGGTCAATATTTTGTCAAATATGATATGATATTTATGAAGTAATAATTCAGCATTTCTGAAGAAAAAAAATGCCTGAAAAAAATATATATTTAAAAACATTAATCAAAGTAATGATTAAGATGTGATTAGCTACTTTTTACTTGATGGTTTCACAGAATGACGTTTTTTTTAACAGTCATTAAATTTACAGTCATTATTATTTATTTTGTTTTAATGGTAAAAGTTTTGAACAAATGAATAAATACAAATAGCACACTTCCAAGAACTTGCCACATGTTTAAAACTAGATATTTAAAAAAATTTTTTTTTTTTTTTAAATTGTGGCCACTGACCCTTTGAATAAACAGCTCAAATAAACTGTTAGGAGATTTGGGTGTTTGGACACAGAAAATAGGTTGGCTTAGCTGTAAATATTAGCATAATATCAACTCGCACATGTGTAGCATTGGTGAGATGAAGGCAACAGGGGAAATTGGTTGGGAAAGAGAAAGGAAATCCATAATTTGAGGAGGGAGAGAGGATGGCAGCAGGTGTGAGGAGAATGAGAACCCGAGGCATGCTTCCATGAGTTTACCTCTGTGGCTCCCAGCAAATGTGTCCGCAGCCTGATTGCAGGGTGTGTTTGCATGTGTGTGTCTGTTTGTCAGTTAAAGGGGTATTATGTAAGATTCGGCACCAGTGCAGGGCGCTCTATGAAGTGACTAATGCAGCCTAGAGGGATGACAAAATATGAAAAAATCAAAACGCAAACATGCAGAAGCATAACAGCCCATGGTGAGGAAGTGACATCATAG
The DNA here is from genome assembly GCF_018812025.1 of Megalobrama amblycephala. Classification (NCBI taxonomy): domain Eukaryota; kingdom Metazoa; phylum Chordata; class Actinopteri; order Cypriniformes; family Xenocyprididae; genus Megalobrama; species Megalobrama amblycephala. The sequence continues at coordinate 8,747,418 of NC_063061.1, forward strand.
AGTCCCTTTCAAATGCCACGGTCATTGCTGCTGTTAACTCTCCCCCTTCATTTCTCATTATTCCTTCTACCTGTTGGTCATGTTTGTTTGTTCATTCATTCATTCAAAATTGTAATTATTTAATTATTGTTTTCATTTTCATTTGTTAAAACTGTAGCAATTTTTTAGGTTGTTTTTGTCTTTTTTGTTTTAAAATAAAATATTTTAATTATATTTTGTTTAAAAAAAAAAATAAAATAAAATATGTTTATGAAGGGTATTTTTTAGTTTTAGTTTATTTTGTTTTAGTTACTTTAGTACTGAAATAAATTTGCTGACATAACAAATTTTAAGTATGATGCTGAGTAATAAAATAATGCAAATTATTTGATATTAACCCTTTGAGCGGTACGGTCCCACATATGGGATTTTTATTTCAGTGCCCCTGGGCGTACGGTCCCACATATGGGATTTTTATTTCAGTGCCCCTGGGCGTACGGTCCCACATATGGGATTTCGAACGTTCAGCGACGTCACATAACTGCCAGATTCAAACTGCACTTTCGCGCTTTTACTGTGAGACGGACGCGCGCAGCTCTTGTCATATATCACAACTATGCAGTGTTTTCAGCCACATAACGTTTCTTTTAAGGTTTCATACATTTAAATATGCATAAGCACCATTAAAACAATATATTTAGAGTTTATAAAATACACACTGATGTCAGACATCAGTGGAAGGAGCAATAACAATCCATTCATATACAATTTGCCGACATTTTTTCATATCAGACACACATAATGGGCCCAAGTAACTATAAAGTTTACTCTATTATTCTTCCAGTTCACCAGCCACTTACTTGCATATATTTCGGGAGAAAATGATGAATTCACCTGTTGTAAATCCGACTGACAGGACTCTGTGAACTGCGGGGCAAACTAAGATGGCGCCGCCCATCTCGCGTTATAGATCAAGATAAAGATCATTTATAAAGGATTTTAAACGACAAAACACACTCCCTTACACATATTTGAGGATCGGAATATCAGATAGTTGATAACATGGAAAGCAAGTTTGTGAATATTTTAAATAAACAAGGAAAAACAAAATAATAGCGATCCACCTGTCATACAGTGTTATTGTGGCTGCGCTCAGCGCTCGTGACACGCATGACGCGTCGCTATGGAAACATTAAAGGCAAACGTTCTAAAATAACGGTCGCCTTAAAAAAACTCACTCTGGGGGACAGTTAGAATATTTTAAACTCACGCTTGAAAGGGTTAATGTACTGAAAACAGCTGTTGCTTTAAACACTTTAGATCAGGCATTAGAGAACACATATTCATTATTAACTAGTTGCTTATTAGCATGAATTTTACTAGCATATTGGCTGTTTATTTTTACTTATAAAACACATATTAATGCCTTATTCTGCATAACCATATTCTATATCCCAGCCCAGGCTCATTTGAAAAATGTACCTGCAGGGACATTTTTGCAAAATGAAAAAATGTAGCACCATGCATGTTTCGTGACAGTTTCAATGTAAAAAATGTCCACTGAGTGGCGCTAAAAGCGTGTTAAGTTTTTTCCGAAACAGATGAATGTGAATATGGTATGTTTTTATTACGTTGGTTTTGTACGCATCGCCCATAGACTGTATAAAATAATGGACGTAGTGTCCGTGACATCACCCGTAGGTTTCTGAAGAGCATTTTTGAAGCCCAAAGTGGGCGGAGCTGGTCGGCACCATCTTGGCAGCGCGTCACCGCGCGTCACTCCCAGATAACCGAAAATGTGCAAAGAGGCGGGACGTGGGTGGAGCTGAGACAGCAGACAAACGGTTAGTAGTGACAGCAGCAGCAATCCACCTGTCACTCAAGTGGCCACGCCCTTAATTCTGCAGAACTTTAAGGCTAAAAGTGTTAGTTTGCCCAAAAATTAAAATTCAGCTCCAAACCCTTAAGTCCTTTGTTCATCTTCGGAACACAAATAAAAAATTTTTTTTTTTTTTGAGAAAATCCGATGGCTCAGTGAGGCCTCCATTGAGAGCAAGATAATTAACACTTTCAGATGCCCAGAAAGCTACTAAAGACATATTTAAATCAGTTGTTGGGTTTTTTTTTGTCCACAAAAAGTATTCTCGTCGCTTCATAACATTAAGTTTGTCTGTAGTCACATGAACTGTTTTAAAATTAAAACAAAATTAGCTATATAGAACAAAACCACTTTTTGTAATTTCTGCTGTAAAGTTGGGCATTTTAACATGGGGGGTCTATGAGATTGACTCCCTTTTGGAGCCTGTCTCTAGCGGCCAGTCGATGAATTGCAGTTTAAGTAATTTCCGTGTTGGATTCAAGAGAGAGACCAGAAGGTTGCCGATTGGTATCACCGCAGCTCTGATTTGAAATGTCCAGTGATTAGTGCTAAGCTTAATGCTACATTTTAAAATAACGTACCACCAACACTACAACTATACCTACCTGATAGTGTTAACAAAAGCAGATGTAACATAAAAAGCATTCGTAATCAAGTTGTTTTAGCTTGTTTTTGATCTCTCATCTTTTGAGCTCTTTTATCGTGAGTCATGTTTCACAGGATTCGTACCCAAGGCTAAGTATAATTCCGCACCAGCTGAGCTACTGAGCAAGCTTGTTATGTCAGAAAAGAGAAACAGTGATGCAAAGTCCAAAATATATTTGTTTACATATCACGCACTTTCATAAAAAGTGTTTTGAGATCATAACATAATATTGTGCAAGGAGATGTGAAAACAAGTCTTTATTAATCCATAATCTGACCCTGTAATCATAACTGTGTATGAAAACGATTAAAAGTGCTTGCTGTTTTACTGCCTCTAGTGTTCCTTTCTGTTGGAAACTGCAGTGATATGTACGTATTGGTACGTTTCCATGGGTACATTTTTCAGGTTGCCCTTAACCCTACCCCATACCTAAGCAAAACCACTACAACAACTACCTTTTCAATATGTCATGAGTATATTCTGTTTTGATTGAGTTTCTTTTTTCTAAGTTCCTGTTTGCCCTGATTTCTAGTCAGTTTCCTTGTTTGGTAATTAGTCCCATTACACCTGTTCTGTTTCAGTTCATCATTCTGTCTATTTAAGCTCTCGGTTTCCTGTGTTTCATTGTCCGGTGTTCTTTGTATTAAGTGTCGTGGTTATTCTGTTTCTCCTGCATGTTCCCTTTGCTAATTAAAATACTTTTTGTTTATCTCTGACTTGTGTGTGTGTGACTACACTGTAAAAACTTCCTGTAAATTTACATGAAAATTTAACAGCAAAATGCCATTTTCATCTAATAACAGCAAGTTGCTGTTTTTTGCAGTGCATTATGGGAGAACTTGATTGCTTCAAATTGCATGTTGACCAGCAACAGTATGGTACTGTTATTTAACAGTATAATACCATATTTTCCCATATACACATGCGTATAGGAAGACATTTTAGTTTATCTGCATGTCGTGCATGAGGTAATTTTGCAGCTCTGCTGATTATTGTTTTATTTGTAAAGTATCTTTTGAAAATGATATTAAATATATAGTGATTTAAACCAGATGAAGCGACCATGTTTTAACTGGAAAGAAACCACAGGAGCATGAGCCCATTGTACAGATGGTCACTGTGATTTTGCCAAGTAAGACATGTTCCTGGATCAACATTCCAATCAACCAATCAGGGACAAGTTTACCGTTTATGTCAAGTTTAGGCTTGCAACCAGGGTTAGGTGCTTCTTGTTATTCAACTATCTTTCCATGATTTTAGGGATAAGTTATGGGTAGGATTTGGTTTAGGGGTAGGAATTAAATTTTCAGACTGGAATGTTGATCCAGAAACATGTCTTACTTGGCAAAATCATGGTGACCATGTATGTATGCCTGATTTAGGGCATATTGTAAAAGTTTATGTAATGTTGTATCAGAATAAAAAAAAAGCAATTTAACTTTTGAAAAGACATACATTTTACACTGTAAAAAAATTCCCTGTAAAAAATGGTAATCTGCTGGCAGCTGTGGTTGCCAGCATGATACGTTAAAATGCGGTGTACTACTGTTTTTGAAATAACAGCTAAATACTGTTTTTTGCAGCATATAGCTTCATATGCTTTTTTTTTTTTTTTTGAGTTTATTAAGGGAAAATGCCTAGTTAACATTGAATATGTGTTCCCTAATCTAAAGTGTTACAGCTGTTGCTTCATGCTTTGTGATTTCATAAATATGTTGCACATATGTTGCACCAAATGGGACTGTAATAAGAGATAACAGGGTTTATAAGACAGTGAAATGACTAAAAGCTCTCATTATTTTTCTGGAAATAATAAATGTCATCACTTGTTTTTTGATGAGGCAGTATAGGTTCAAATAAAACAGTGAATTCATCTTCTCCCATGAATAAAATAATATTTAGCTCATGAAATGGGGCGTATAGAATCGTGGGGGTTTTGCTTCTCGTGACATTCAGAAAGTCTTCAGAGAATACTGGTTTTTAGAGCTGCAAAGATTAAAATTTATAGTGGATGTGTAGTAGTTTAGTGATTCTATTCCCAGTGGAGAATGAGCTGCTGTAGTGAGGTTGTGGAGTCATGAAGTATTCATATTGAGTCAATAATAAGAATGGGAATAACAAGGGAAATTGGTTTTGCGTATGATCTTGATTGCACTTAATTCTGCTTCCTTAACAATTCCTATTTTGTCATACTTTTTTTTTTTTTTTTTTTTTTTTGGTGGAAGCTCCTCTCACACCAGCTCCAATAATCAATAATTGATTATTGGTCCTGTATATTTAATGTTTTGACCAATTCAAATAATAAATTATTCATTAGGTTGATAGAAACCTATAACTCTTGAGATGGAGAAAGATTTGTGTTTTTTTTTTTTTGGAAAACAAGAAGCTGTTCATAAGAATCATTCCCTTGCAGTTCGGTTATCATGTTTGCTGTTGCATAAAACACACATACACACAAAATAGGCATGTTTTCTTTGGCCCTTGTCAAGTTTTCGAGTATTAAGTCTTTGGCTTAACTTAATTCAGTTGTGGACAGTCATTGAAAATGGGTTAACGTTAACTATAGATTAATTATAGAGTAAATCATTATGAAACGGATTTCAGTAAGGCAGCAACTATTTGCACTAAGTGAAAATAGCATATTTACTTAGCAATATATGCTATTTACACTAGGTGAAAATTGCAATAGATTCTGTTTACATCATGTAAAATGATCAGTTCTTTGCAATAAGAGTAAATAGTAATTAGATGCTATCTTTACTTTATATTAACAGATACTATTTGCACCTCAGTATTTTTGTACATTAACAGGATGCAATAATATCATAGAGTTTTTTCATAGAGTATTTATTAAAATTATTAAATGGACGCTGCCTTATTGAGAAAATACCCCCCCCCCCCCAAACCTTTCCTAACCCTACCCAATAAACACTTTTAATATTATTAAACACTCGTTTGCAGTTTATTTCCACTTTTAGAACATTATTTTGATTTATAATAAATGCAAGCTCGGCAAAAGGCGGATTCGAACCCACATCGATCACGTTAAAGGCCAGATCTGTGAGCCTTACTCACTACTGCTGCACCACTAAAAACACTGAATTGAGTGTCTTTTTTTAAAAACCTGAGTGGCCCAACTAGACATTAGTGGATGTAACTAGTGTAAATAGCATTTGCCAACAAGGGACGCTATTTGCACTTAGTGTAATTAGACACTAAGTTTCAGTAAACCTCCATAAATTTAAACATATTAAAGCAATTCAACAAATCTCTTGCAAATAACAATATTGCAAGCTACCATACTTATGCCAAGTTCACACTGCACGATTTTATCTCTGATTTTCATTTGCCGTCAGATTTTGTGAAATCGCCAACAAATGCCGAATTTTTTCCATTGCATCGTGTTGCATTGAATTGCATTGTGTTGAATCGAATCGAAATCAGATCACACTGCATCATAATAGGGGTGAAACGTATTGCATCACATGGGTAGCTGCTTCATTTGTATCTTTAATGTATCGTATCGTTGGCTATGCATCGAGATGCGTTATGGAGATGCACATCCCTTATGTGCACACAGCAGTAACTGAATGCTACCCCAGATAGTCGTGCAGTGTGAAAAGAACAGTGATCTGACGACTTTGAAAATCGTGTACTGTCAGGGTCATGTTTAGTTTGGTCTGTGTTTCTGTAGCATTTTGAGTTGTTTTTTTCTCTGTCGTTGTTCATTGGGTTTGCACTGTTCCTAGATCAGTTTCCTGTCTGATTAATTAGTTATCATGGTTTTTGATTTCCCTTATGTGTCAGATGTGTTTAATTAGTTACCTTGTATCTTGCCCTGTGTATTTATAGTCCTCAGTTTGTTCAATTCTTTCTCTTGTGTTGTTTATGCTGCCACGCGTTCTTCTTCGTTGTGGACTGTCTTCTTTGTTTTTTGTTATTATTAAAGAGCTGCAATTAGATCCTTCTCCTCATTTTTCCTGACCACACTGTGACACTTAATTTTTTTTTTCTTTTTTTTGCATGCATGAAAGCCAAGACTAGTCACATCACTGGTATTTGAACATTGCTTTTTGGGTAAACCAACACATTGCATAAATGCTCAAAAGCACATAAAATAGCATACAATTACAAAAATTGCTCTCCCTGTCCCTTGCAAAGGATGCCCATTTTAATCAATTCTACTTTAATATTAATCAAAATTATTAATGTTGTCCCAATTCAAATGGATTAAACTATACTTAATAATATTAAAGTAAATTTCCACTTCAACAATTTTAAGTTGCGACAAAATGGTTTTGTTGCATCAGTTTTTTTTGTTTTGTTTTTTAAGCAAGGACTAAAAATATACATTCATTCATTCATTCAAACATTTATTTTGAGCAGTGCATTGCATATTTACGGAAGAGGATTAGGGCCAAGCAATAATAAAAAAAATAAAACCATCTCGAGATTAAAGTTGTTAAATTTCGAGAAAAAACTCGTTAAATTTCGAGAAAAAAGTCGAAATAAAATGTTGAGAATAAACTCATTAAATTACGAGAAAAAAGTCATTAAATTATGAGAACAAATTTGTAATTTAATGATTTTGTTCTCGTAATTTAAACAACTTTTTTCTCGTAATTTAATGAGTTTATTCTCAACGTTTTATCTCGACTTTTTTCTCGAAATTTAACATAATTTTTCTCATAATTTAATGAATTTGTTCTCGTAATTTAACGACTTTTTTCTCGTAATTTAATGACTTTATTCTCAACATTTTATCTCAAAATTTAATGAGTTTTTTTCTCATAATTTAACGAGTTTATTCTCAACATTTTATCTTGACTTTTTTCTCGAAATTTAACAAGTTTTTTTTCTCGTAATTTAACAAGTTTATTCTCAACATTTTATCTCAACTTTTTTCTTGAAATTTAACGAGTTTTTTCTCGTAATTTAACAAGTTTATTCTCAACATTTTATCTCAACTTTTTTCTTGAAATTTAACGAGTTTTTTCTCTAAATTTAACAAGTTTTTTCTCGTAATTTAACAAGTTTATTCTCAACATTTTATCTCAACTTTTTTCTTGAAATTTAACGAGTTTTTTCTCGAAATTTAACAAGTTTTTTCTCGTAATTTAACGAGTTTATTCTCAACATTTTATCTCAACTTTTTTCTTGAAATTTAACGAGTTTTTTCTCGAAATTTAACAAGTTTTTTCTCGTAATTTAACGAGTTTATTCTCAACATTTTATTTCGACTTTTTTCTCGAAATTTAACGTCATTTTTCTCATAATTTAACAACTTTTTTCTCGTAATTTAATGACTTTATTCTCAACATTTTATCTCGACTTTTTTCTCGAAATTTAACGAGTTTTTTTCTCATAATTTAACGAGTTTATTCTCAACATTTTATCTGGACTTTTTTCTCGAAATTTAACAAGTTTTTTTTCTCGTAATTTAACAAGTTTATTCTCAACATTTTATCTCAACTTTTTTCTTGAAATTTAACGAGTTTTTTCTCGAAATTTAACAAGTTTTTTCTCGTAATTTAACGAGTTTATTCTCAACATTTTATTTCGACATTTTTCTCGAAATTTAACGTCATTTTTCTCATAATTTAACAACTTTTTTCTCGTAATTTAATGACTTTATTCTCAACATTTTATCTCAACTTTTTTCTTGAAATTTAACGAGTTTTTTCTCGAAATTTAATAAGTTTTTTCTCGTAATTTAACGAGTTTATTCTCAACATTTTTTTCGACTTTTTTCTCGAAATTTAACGTCATTTTTCTCATAATTTAACAACTTTTTTCTCGTAATTTAATGACTTTATTCTCAACATTTTATCTCGACTTTTTTCTCGAAATTTAACGAGTTTTTTTCTCATAATTTAACGAGTTTATTCTCAACATTTTATCTTGACTTTTTTCTCGAAATTTAACAAGTTTTTTTCTCGTAATTTAACGAGTTTATTCTCAACATTTTATCTCAACTTTTTTCTTGAAATTTAACGAGTTTTTTCTCGAAATTTAACAACTTTAATCTCGAGATGGTTTTATTTTTTTTTATTATTGCTTGGCCCTAATCCTCTTCCGTACATATTGAATACTGTATTTTAGTATGAGACATACTGTCTCAGACATTTATGGACCATTAATGACAATGTTCTAAAAAAAAAATTTCTTAAATATTTTAATTAATAAGAAACTATGTTTGATTGCTTCCTCATCAGCTATTTATATTACATTCTTGGACACATTTTTCAGAGAGAAAATGTTATTTTACTAAAACAAGAAAAAGTGCATGATGTCATCTTTATCGAACATGATATGAACAGATGAATGTAATAAAGGTATGTTATGAGGTGATCTATTTTTCCTGCCAATGTGACTGGTCTTCTGAAATTATGAACGAAAGGAAATCTAATAAAACTGGCAAAAGCGTTTTATGCTTACATTGAAGTCTATCACTTTGATGAAAGCCCATCTTGTTTCAAATAACATATTGAAGGCCGTCCGTTTCAGCATGAAAGGACATTTCAGGGACTTTTTCTCACCATTTAATACAAAATTATAGAAATAACAATAATAATAATAATAATAATAATAATAACAATACAAATAATTAGTCTATACTATTTTAATGTGTCTTTGTTACACTATAATTATTCATTTAAAGGGCACCTATTATGCTAAATCCACTTTTACAAGGTGAAGGTTTGGATATAAATGTGTGTTGGCAGTATGTGAACACAACCACACTACAATGATATATATTTTTTTTTTTTTTTTTTTTTTTAAATCCCCATTAAACCAAAGCAATCTCATTACACAAGCCGTTTTGAGTCTCAGAGGAATGTGACATCACATTCCTCATGCCCCGCCCACGACTACTGACTGACAGTCCTTCATTACCATAGTTTCTGCCCTCTGCGAGCTGTACGTGCTGTATACTATCCGTGAGAGTGATCGCGATATAGATGATAATCAAGCAGATGTCTTGTTTGTATGGCAGAGAATCCGACTGAGGCAGGAACTGTGATCGTAGGGAGGGGGCGGGGCACAACAGCTCATTTGCATTTAAAGGCACATGTGCGAAAACAGCCTGTCCTTGAGTGTGGGTATTTACAACATGGATTTATAAATTATCCTTGAGGTCCTTTTTAAGCTGAAACTTCACAGACACATTCTGGGGACACCTGAGACTTAAATTACATTTGTAAATAATTACTATAAATATGCGCATAATAGGTGACCTTTAAGTACTGAGTAATATTAAGTAACTACATGTACTTACTATGAGGTTAGGATTAGAGTTTGGTTTGGTTTAGGGTTAGTTGCATGTAATTATGCATTATTTATAGTTATTACTATAGTAACTACATGTAACATAATGGCACTAAAATAAAGTGTTACCAATAATTATAAAACAAATGTATACCCTAACGCAGTGGTTCCCAAACTGGGGTACGCGTACCCCTGGGGGTACGTGAGGTGACAAAAGGGGGTACGCGAACAAAATGCTGAGTAGTTCATTTAATTCTACCTTAAAATAATATTAAAATCGAGCATGTATTTCTAACTTCCAAAATGTTGTAAATCCAGTACATTTAATCAAATTACCTCATCATTTGCAGTCAAAAATGACTGTATTCACCATAGACTGTAAAACAAGCAGCATGCAAATGATAGATTGCGTGCTGAATCTGCTGCCTTAAATCGCACTAAATTACTGTTGTTCTCAACAATGCACCTTTGTAAAAGTAGAGATTTAGCACTTACTCGCATGAAGAACAAATACAGACACAGATAATGGATTAATTTCGATTTAAGACTCAAACTTTCTCCGATACAAAAACATACCTTGTGTGAGTTGTATTTAATGATGATAACGAGCAAGAATGCAATTGTTCCCAAATATCCACATGACTGCAAACGTGACATTATTATACAACAGGTCAAAAAATAAAATGTACATTTTAAACACAGTACTGTCAGTATTTACTCTATTTTGCAATGAAATAATAGTTCTAACGAAAAGAACTACAACACACGTCTGTGTTTTGCAAACAATTCTGCGGCTTTGAACGAATCGTGAGAGTCAATGATTCAATGATTCATTCACAGCCACTTGCTTCGTTACTGAATGAATGACTTTCTTGTAGCTCAGTGGTTAGAGCATGGCACTAGCAATGCCAAGGTCATGGGTTCGATTCCAGGGATTGCACATACTCAGATACAAATGTATAGTATAATGCAATGTAAGTCGCTTTGGATAAAAGCGTCTGCCAAATGCGTAAATGTAAATGACTCGATGACTCACTCATAAAAACAGTGACTTGCTGCCACCTACTGGCGGTTTTAGTTTAATATTTAAAAGTTTTACTTAGTTTTACCATCATTGCATATTTCTCTATTGGACATTTTTTATTTAAAACATTATTTATTTTATAAAGTTATTCATAAAGCTAAAAAAAAAAAAAAAAAAAAAAAAAAAAAAATGCACTGGAAAATCAATTTAGGGGGCAAATATTGTCCCTTAATGGTAAAGGTGTGACTGCAGTTGAAGTGGAAGAGAGGGGGTACGCAGAAGGATGGTAATCCCATCAGGGGGTACTCCAAGCTAAAAAGTTTGGGAACCACAACAGTTTGAACACCTGATTTGTCTCTTTTAATTGCATTTTATTTTACTTTATGTGCACTTTCAGTTTACTTACAATGTACATATCCAAGAATGTACTGAGTAATATAAGGTAACTACACTGACTTAACATGGGTTAAGTTCAAAGTTAGTAACTACTCATAGATATTATGGTATGTACATGCAGAACAGGACTTCAAAATAAAGTTGAGTGTAACCTAAAACTGAAAATCTCTAACCGTAGCTCATATATGCATTTAGAAAACAAATCTTAAATAGAGCAAAAATGCCTTGAATAAATAAATAATTCCCCAGATGCAGGGATCAGACTCAAGCGTTTGTTTAGTCTATCGTGTGCATCTTATTCCTTTTTCCGCTCCTGTTTTTCACAATGGCCATTCCGGGCTCTGGCAATACATGACACATTATGCTGTGACTGATTGTATTTCATGATCCTTTGAATGCATCCACCCACATTGTCTTCAGACCAGCAATTATTTATAATTGCGATCCCTCTTCAATCAGATCGTATTATTGCATGCACTTTGATTTCTTATTTAAATCGTCAATATCATGCATATGCCTGATGCGCCCTTGCGTTTTTTACAAAGCATGAATAATTGAATATCAAAGACATTCAAAGAGCAAATGACAATGTTCTTTTTGGTTCAGCAATGTATCAAGAGTTAAAGATATGATGAAAAGTTAAAGATGCTACTTTTACGCTTGGGGACATCCAGCTCCACGTAAAGGCAGATTCAGTGAGATTAGGCTTTACTGACAACTCCTGTGCTAGAAACTTAGACCTAAATATCTAACATCAGATTAGCATAATTAGAATTGTTAGGAAATACAGAGCAGAAATACAGAGTGGTTTGAAGTTAAGCCTAACATATTTTCATTCGACAATCAATAACTGTCACTGTACACAACTCTAAAAAATGTTATGTTTTTAGGGAGTCACACATTTAAACAATATAACATCACCCCCATCATATACTTGCCACACATTAGAAGCTCAATGAGAACATAATGAGCTCAAGGGAGACAAAAGACATGCTGCCTCTCTCTCTTTATCCACTGTTGCAGATGGACAGTGTTACTTGAGAAAAATGAGAGATTGCTTAATCTCATATTTAGATTCTCATCTTCTTCTTTTTTTTTTTTTTTTTAGTCCCTCTGAGAAAAAGCCCCTGCTCCATCTTTTTGTTTTTGTGAAAGGTAACAAAACAATCTGTCTAAGGCTTGCAGGGCTGGTTGTTGAGATAATTTGTGGTTAGAGAGCACTGTCAATCACAGGACCAGGAAAACTGTCAGCATGTTGTGGAATGGATTCTCTTATCAAGGAAGGCAACTGGTATGAATGTCACTTTGGTTTGTTTCCTGAAAATGTAATCTTATTGCTGACACCTGAAGGTAAACACTTCAATTATTCATTCACATAACGTGACATTCATTTAGGTTAGCTGTTTTAAATGTACATGTAAATGATAAATGTTCAATTATTTCAGGTAATTGCTAACTGGCCATCTTATATTACACACAAGATACAATGGTATAATACTACTTACTGGAACGAGGAAGAGATATTCACTTGTACTCTCTTCACTGGCTTTCTATTTACTTGAATTCTGTTGAAAGTCTTATTATTTGTTTTCAATAGTCTAAATGACCGCTTATAACATTCCTGATATCTTCTTTTTTTTATACTTAAAGCCTCTGAGGTCTTCAAATACACTGCTACATCTGTTCCCACGTCCCATTTAAAACATAACTCCCATACCTTGACTTTGGAATAATCTTCCATTCCACCTCAGATTGTTTCCCAATTGGTATTTTAAATCTGTTTTTAAGACATGTGTACTTCAGAATGAAATTTAAGTCATTACTTACTGATAATCTTCAACTGCAGTGAGCTGCTAATAGTGTGGCACAGATTATGCAGAGTTCAAGATATTTTCATGTTTTATTCTATGATATAAAATACACGCCTTGTAGTATGTCACGCATTGGTGTTGTAAATAACTGCACAAAGATGGAGAATGCAAAAGGGTTAGATTCATCTTTCACTTGATTTTGATTATATTTATTGTGTGTAACTTCATTTATCTATGGTGTCTGATACAGTATGTAAAGCACTTTGGCCAACATGTTAAATAAGTTCAATACATATGATTGATTGATTGATTGATTGATTGATTGATTGATTGATTGATTGATTGATTGAAATTCACTAAAAATGATGTCCATTGATAGTGCTGAATATTTGAACAAGCTATTTGCGTCATTTTAGATTCACTAATTCTAGTAAGGTTTAATGTGTTTACATTATGAATGCATTAGTTATCATGAACTAAAAGTAAAAATATGTTTACAGCATTTAAATATTTTTGACCAATGTTAATATCTACATATACTAACAAATTGTTAACATTTCAAGTCCTCACAAGGTCAAAATGGTATTGCCATTCTTGTGGGGACATTTGGTCCTCATAACGGAATACCAGGTACACACACACACACACACACACACTTTAGGTTTCGGTATCTTTGTGAGGACTCTCCATAGACATAATGATTTGTACACTGTACAAACTGAATTTTCTGTCCTCTAACCCTATCCCTACTCCTAAACCTACCCATCAGAAAAAGAAAAAAAAACTTTTTGATTTTTTTACATTTTCAAGTAAGCATCATTTAGTATGTTTATTAATCCATTTTTCCTTGTGGCAATGTAAGTGATCTCAGGTTATACTATCCTTGTGGGGACATTTGGTCCTCACAATGTAGGTTAAACAAGTACACACGCGCACACACACACAGATAGAGAGAGAGAGAGAGAGAGAGAGAGAGAGAGAGGCATAGTGGGCATGCTTCAGTTTGTCAACCAGTTAGTTGAGTCAGAAGATTCGACAATTTAAATAAAAAATACAATCTAAACTGTGACAGAAAGTAGCCTTTGATGATGTCTAAATATATGTATTTCCAAATGAAATACCTAATTAATGTATTTATGCCTGAAAACACTGTTATCATCAACTATGTCTTATACAACAAAGTTTAAAAGTTTCATCCTGACACATACTGCATTAAAGGTGCCCTCGAATGAAAAATTGAATGTATCTTGGCATAGTTAAATAACAAGAGTTCAGTACATGGAAATGACATACAGTGTGTCTCAAACTCCATTGTTTCCTCCTTCTTGTATAAATCTCATTTGTTTAAAAGACCTCCGAAGAACAGGCGAATCTCAACATAACACCGACTGTTACGTAACAGTCGGGGTGTACGCCCCCAATATTTGCATATGCCAGCCTACGTTTCCAACATTATAAAAGGCATTAGACAAGGGCAGCCAGTATTAACGTCTGGATGTGCACAACCAAATCATCAGACTAGGTAAGCAAGCAAGAATAATAGCGAAAATGGCAGATGGTGCAATAATAACTGACATGATCCATGATAACATGATATTTTTAGTAATATTTGTAAACTGTCTTTCTAAATGTTTTGTTAGCATGTTGATAATGTACTGTTAAATGTGGTTAAAGTTACCATCGTTTCTTACTGTATTCACGGAGACAAGAGCCGTTGCTATTTTCATTTTTAAACACTTGCAGTCTGTATAATTCATAAACACAACTTCATTCTTTATACATTTCTCCAACAGTGTAGCATTACCCGTTAGCCACGGAGCACTATCAAACTCATTCAAAATCAGAAGTAAACAATATAACAGTATACAATACTCACATAATCCGCCGCATGCATGCCGCATGCATGACGAACACTTTGTAAAGATCCATTTTGAGGGTTATATTAGCTGTGTAAACTTTGTTAAGGCACTGTTCAAGGCAAGCGCGAGCTCTGTGGGCGGAGAGCACGGGATTTAAAGGGGCCGTAGCATAAAATCGGCGCGTTTATAATGATGCCCCAAAATAGGCAGTTAAAAAAATGTATAAAAAAAAAATCTATGGGGTATTTTGAGCGGAAACTTCACAGACACATTCAGGGGACACCTTAGACTTATATTACATCTTTTAAATACATAATCTAGGGCACCTTTAATTAAAAGAAAAAAAAAATATATATATATATATATATATATATATATATATATATAATTTTTTTTTTTTTTTTTTTTACTATTATTTGTAGAATTTTATATAGAAATAAATGGTTTATAATTTATTGTTTAGCATATATGAGACTCTTCCTGTTTCCCATTTTTGTCATTATTTAATCCCTGACCATGGCAACACCGTTCGAGACATCCAATATCCGTTTGCAATTTAGCATCTTCAGTGTCTTGGCATCATATTCACACAGTTTGGTGTGAATCACTTTAATTCCCTTGGAGGAGTATTTAAAAATTCAGAGCCTGATTTTTCCAAAAAAAGTTAATGTCTGTAAATTAGTGTAACGAATGGAGACTCAGGCAGGAGATCCAAGTGCAGCATTTATTTACAAGTGAGAGTGGTCGTACAGGCAGGGTCAATCAGGATCAGACGAGAACAGCAAGGGACAGGCAGAATCGTAATCAGGAAACAGGCAATGGTCAGGACAGGCGGATATCATTCACAGAACAGTATAACAGGCAAGGGTCAGGACAGGCAGCAACGGGTCAAGAACGAGTAACAGACAGCAACAGTAACAACAGGCAGACAGGATATAAACGCTCGGAAATGACACACAAGGTAATCAAGACTTTGCGGTGAGGTGGTGTGTGTGTGAGTCTTTTATAGTCCTGGTAATGAGTATCAGCTGGGTGTGGTGATTAGTGTGGAGTGTGCATGGCTGTATGTGGCAACAGGTGATTGGTGGAGTGAGTGCATGTGATTGACAGGGGGGATGATGGGAAATGTAGTCCGGAGTGAACAGGAACGGGCAATGATCGTGACAATTAGTAAGTTGTCTGGCTCGATGAGAACAATTTATGTACAGTTCGGTGACTAGGTAAAACTAACCCCCATACTTTAATCAAAAGGTTGTGCTATAGAGCCCCTCCTCCCCACCCATTTCTAAGGTTTTGTTAATGTCTACTGATGTGTGTGTCGAGTTTTATGCAATTTGAAGCATGCTAAAAGCCTAAAAAAAAAAAAAAGAATATTAAAGTTTGACGCGTTGCTGTGGCAACAGTGTTTAAGATATCAAGAATCCATCCAATCCATGTAGGTCTCCATCCGCCATGTCCGGACATTATTCTCACTAAGCTTGGGTAAAAACAGGAGGCCGGTGCCATTTGATGGTGCTATGACTTTGACTCACAATAGTCACATCCATGTAATTGATACAGCTGAAGTTGCATCAAAATCAGTCAATGTAGGCAGAAGTTATAACACACTTCCTGTTTCCCTGTTTTTGCCATAAATTCATTGCCTCACCATGACCAAACCCCAGCCGTGGCTTGTCTGTAAGTATATTCATCCAACACAAATACCTCTAAACTGTATCAATAATGAATTGTAAATGTGTTCAGAATTCTTCAACAAATATTTTTCAGATTTTTTAGACTATTTTAAGTCTTAAAGTGTGCAGGATTAAAATGTAAAATTTAAACGTATTTAACGCTACCTTCACGTAAACTTCGCTCCAGACCAAGACAATAGGCTATCAATCTGCTTCAGCTATATTAGTCTGCATCAAGTCTGCCTTCTGTATTCAAGTTACAAAGAAAATGTAAACTGCCGTCGGATCAGTTAAGCTTTTTCCGTGAGTTGAATCGGGAAGGCGTAGGCGTAGCATAAGCTTTTTGAACTGCGAGAGTTGAATATGGAACATTACAGTGCCACCTTCAGGCTGAATAACACAACCTCTGCCAAAAGTATTCTGCGTGTGTTCAGTAATTACAATATAAAGCTTACAAAACGTTTATCATAAACTGGCTCTAAGACCCAGAATCTGCCCTACCTAATTTACGGTCATGAGCCGCTATTGCGTTTGAGATATTAAAAATCCACTCGCAGGGTTGCAGTTCTAATTAACATTAACCTAAGTTAATAATGTTGTATAAGTATTGTTCATTATTGGTTCTTAATACATAATGTATGAACTAATTTTGAACACATTGAATCTTATTGTAAAGTGTAACTCTAATTATGAATCAGAATATAACCATTCAAATCAGGTAACAGATACTATTGTGAATGTTTATAAATATGCAAATAGCATGATTGTAAAACAGATATGTTTAGCCATTAACTATTAAATGACCCATGACTGGTACTGTAGATCAACATAGTATTTCTTTTCACTCCAATACGGTTGGAAGAATTGTTGAGTAGTGTAAATAAATAAAATGTGGATGATTGACAGGCCGTTGACAGGATGCATGTCACTATGCAACCGCTTAAGCGGTAGGTGGTTTCAAACTGTTTGGTAATTCATCCCTCAATGTTCATGTTTTTGTCAGTATTTGCATCTGTAACTTCATCCTACTACCAGCAGGCATTTACGGGCCACAAAGGCTGCTGGGAAATGCAAAGCCTATTCATCATCTCGTTTGTTACATCATCTTGGGCTTTCGCGCGTGCTCTCATGAGCTCTTGGGTCAGGAATTATCTCGTTCATTGGTGGGCTAATCTTAACACAGCCTGTCATATCTCTCGTCGCCCATATGCTGGTGAGGGTTGACAGGGTGAGAGAGTGAATCACTCCAGCTGAGCCGAGTCAGTGCAGGAAGTGGCAGTGGCCTTGATGTTTGTATGCGAGGGGGAAGATCCTACTGACCCCAGATGGAGGACGGTTTGGAGTCGTCTGTGGTTGATGCTACAGGACAGTTCTGCTCTACTGGTTCTTCCCTACAGCGAGTCCCTGGAGACGGCTGCACGCTGCTTCTCTTCATGCGTACCACTGAGCTGCATGTTAACTATTTCATGTTTCCTGGAGGAAGAGAAAAGGAATCGTTAAGTAAAAGAGACATCAACATGAAGATCTACATCAAAAGAGAACCATCAAGTCTTCAGTATGCTACATTAAACGCTCCATGGCAGTGGATGAAAAACATACTTTTGGTGTTGCTACAGACACATTCATTGCAATTTAATTTGTCATCTGCTTTTAAACTCTATGCACACTGGAATACATTACTGTCATCCATGTTAAATTTTGCTGTTAACATTGTTCGATTTTAAAACATTATTACAGAGTTCAGAGTACAGCACAGTCTATCTGTTGGCAATGTTCAAATGGAACACAAGCATACTTCATACAGCACAACACTGCATACTAAATACTATTTTTAAAGTCCCCCTATAGTCAATAATTGTATCCCTTAATATGAATCTTTGATCACCAATATGACATAATTAAACATTTTTTCCCTGTAAAAAGAATTTCTTCATTCCTTAAAATAGCTTCAATGTAACTTGCTTCATTTAGTGTACGCGGATCCATGAATGTGCAAATTAGTCCCCGTCTCCACTCAATCACACCAGCTCAGAACACCTGATCCTCAAAATACCTGATCCACTCACTCAGTTTCACTGTAGTAAACTGGTTTATTTCAATCATATATGTTTTGTAAGGAACCCCCCATCGGCCCAAAAATGGAATTCGACGGCCTGGGCGAAGGTTAACACGTGTATGCCTTTTCAGTGCATTTTCACTCGTTTAATCTGACTCCAATTTCAAATGATTATTATTCTTAGGTTGTGTTTCCAATTAGAAATTAATCATTAGTTATGCCTTAATTTAGATTTTTGATTATTCTGATTACCTTATATTTTCAATTATTTCGTTCACTGCAGTCCCGGTAATGCTTTAGAAGAGTCACTCTGGCCAACTGAATGCTCTTCCCGGACACAAACTCGTCAGTTCTGATCTTAAACATTGGATGCAGGGTAAATATCTACCTTTAAGTCGGTCGCGCTCTGCTTACTCGTAACAAAAAGCATAGTTTTTATATATTTACAAAAACTGCAACTTATTTAAGGCAGCGATAGTCAGAAATCGAAATGGACTTAATTGATGTGCCCCATGCTCCATCTATTAAACCTTCCGTATGAACAATCCTGAACACAGATTTGCGGTAATACTTCGCTTTAATCTACTAGAAGTAATGAATTAAGAATAATACAGAATAAACCAAATATAACATTTTATTTGTCAAGTAAAAATGTATCATGCCAATTACATTACAGTTAGACAATTAGAAGCCAATTCAGAAATGATAAATGCATAACATCAATTACTCAAAGAAATGCATATACACAAAGTGATGTCTTCAGACATTCACCCATCTCTGTATGGGGGCCTCTGGCTACAGAAAATCCCCCCTGACTGCTTTGCAATTTACTTTATATACAGACCAGAACAGAAAGGGTTATAAATATTTACTACACCATCACCTGTTTTGGGGGGAGAGGAATGGGTTTTCACAAAAGGCACCACCCAAAAAGAGGACAGAATTTTCCTTAGTTTTCAGTCTTCTTCATAATACCAGTGACTGCTGTGAAATTGAGACCATTTTACCAATCGCACTGAGACATTTAAAATGATACCAAACAGAAAAAGGGGAAAACAATAGATACACAAGTTACATTATAAGTCTTGAAGAACTTTCAGTGACTTGCGTCAGGGGGAAGGGAAGGTGTGTTTGTGTGTGTGTGTGTGTGTGTGTGTGTGTGTGTGTGTGTGTGTGTGTGGTGGTGGGGGAGGCGTTGTCCTTTTGGGGTTAGGGCAAGGCATTGTCCTTTACTACTACTTTGAGATCTTTTTCCAGATGAGTTTTATTATTTTATTGCAGGATGCTTGATCTCTGTTTTTGTCTAGCAGGAAATCCAAGTCTTTACAGTTTGAACCAGAAACTGTTTCAGAAGAAGAGGAAGAGTGAATTATACAGGGTTGTCTACAAGTAGATGTATCAGATTGGTAATGCGTTTTATGTAATTATGTATTATTTATGTATAATTTACATGATTAGCCTTCTGCTTGACTGTGTTAGCTAATAATGTGTTGCTAATGTTAAACAAACCATGTTCCCGTTCGCCACCTCAGAGTCAGCAGCTGCCCTCTAAACATCAGCATCATTAGAAACGCTTTGAACAGCTGAGAATGTCAGTGGAGAAAGGCACATAGTTCATCATAACATCATTATCATATTCACCCGCTATATTGCTAAATGTACACAATTTTTCAAATCAACAGAAAAATATACCGAGATAACCTAGGCTTCTTTTGAGACCCCCCTGTTCCGCAGCATAGTCAATGATATGCTAAAGCATATTGACGGGATTGGTTACAGCATATTTCTGATGTAGAGAACGGGACAATTTCAAACTGTATTTTTGAGAATGTCTTTGGTAAACTGCAATTTTAAGGAGAAAATGCTCAGCAATGTTGTTGACACATGCACATGGTTCATCTTAAAGCATATTAAAAAACCACATAGGCATATAAACAACATTAAAAACTTGATTTTCACCACAGAGGGTCTTTAAAGTGTCATGAATCTGCATACATTTCATTTGAAGACATGATGAAATATGTGTGCTGGTTAATGTTTAGAGCAATATAGATTATATCGGGGTTCCCAAACACATTCCTGGAGCCTCCCCAACACTGCATGTTTTCCATGTTTCCTTAATCAAACACACCTGATTCAGACCCGCTGTATTGCTAAATCTACATGATTTTTCATATGAACAGAAAAATATACTATCGTCAAATATGATGATAACTGTATAGAGTTTGTATTGGCGGTATGGTTCCATTCTGGGCAAGATCTCCCTGTGCATCCATGCAGCCGAGCATGGATAAGAGCAGCCATAACCCCCCTTAGGGTAAACCAACATAAGAACCAACATATGCAGATATCATTATTGTCACTAATTTAACATCTACATATATTTCAAGAGTAGTCTGATTCATGTAAGTCATAAGGCCAATCCTGACTGCAGAGAGGAGGAGCTGGGGATGGAGGAGGATAATTAGCTCCTGAGAAATGTGATAGCTGCTGATAATACTGAGGAGTTTATATATGGATGCTGTGATACAGTAGGTGTCGTATTTCTATAGGTAGACGTGAGTCACCTGGGAGTCAGCTGATGCGAGATTGACTGACGTGACCTGCCAGAACTGACGCTAACGCTGGATTTCTCTCGGGACTCCCTTGCTAGTTTGCTATTAATGATATGCTCAAGCCTGCCGGCATGTTGACGTGACTGGTTACAAGGTAGTTTGTGAAGTCACAAACACTAGCGATTTCAAACCGCGGGTCTTTTTTTCACTGCAGTTTTAAAAAGAAAATACTCAGCAATGGTGCTGACTTATGAATTTGCACATGATTTGTCTTAAAGCATATTAAAAACACCACATAAACATAAACAACATTAAAAACTTGATTTTCACCACAGGGGGCCTTTAAAACATAATATGTGAAACTGTATGAATTATATAATGATAACATTTCATTTCCAATTTTCCAAACAAATAATGGGTCAATAAAAATGTTAATAATTATGGCTGCTGGTTTGGAAAAAGGCACCAACATATTGCATTCTGGGATATGTCATTCTATGTGTGCTCTGTTGTATATGGTGGCTGCGTCCAAAATTGCATATTCTCTTGAGTAGGTACTTATTTTGAAAAAGTAATTACTTCAGGACCACTAAATAAGTATGTTCTATATAGTATGAATGTGTGTAGTATGAATGTAAACTGGACGTACTACTACATTTGCCATGTTGTCATTATCACATAACCTAGCAGCGTTAGTTGAGTCACTTCACTGCCATACACAAATCCTCTCCTGTGGCTTCATGGGATAGTAAAGTGTCCATCGTGTACACTAGGGGTGCAACGGTTCAAATTGCTCACGGTTCGGTTCGTATCACGGTTTTAGGGTCAAGGTTTCGGTACGGTTCGGTATGTGCTATGTTCAGGGAAAATAGGACTACTGTCAAATAAAAATAAAGAAAATAAGAACAAATAACCAATAACTACAAGCAATATCACAAATAAATACAATAAAGCAAATATTCAAATAAAATAAACAGTGCTTTTCAGGTTTTTCAGGTATCTAACATTAATTTTAAGGTACAGAAAATGGATAAAGCAATCAAATATAAAATAATATTGCATATTATCTTCACTGTTTAAATTAAATAAAGATGAATTATTATTGAAGTTACAAAAGCTATTCAGTCAAGAGCAGTGAGTGATTTCTTTGTTATTAGTTGTTTGATTTAACATTAAAAACACAGGTAGCAGGAATAGTTTTTTGTTTAAAAGACCTCCGAAAAACAGGCGAATCTCAACATAACACCGACTGTTACATAACAGTCGGGATCAGTAATATGTATGCCCCCAATATTTGCATATGCCAGCTCATGTTCAAGGCATTACGCAGGCAATATTAACGTCTGGATCTGCACAGCTGAATCATCAGACTAGGTAAGCAAGCAAGGACAATAGCGACAAATGGCAGATGGAGCAATAATAACTGACATGATCCATGATATCATGATACTTTTAGTGATATTTGTGAATTGTCTTTCTAAATGTTTCGTTAGCATGTTGCTAATGTACTGTTAAATGTGGTTAAAGTTACCATCGTTTCTTACTGTATTCACGGAGACAAGAGAGCCGTCGCTATTTTCATTATTAAACACTTGCAGTCTGTATAATTCATAAACACAACTTCATTCTTTATAAATCTCTCCAACAGTGTGTAATGTTAGCTTTAGCCACGGAGCACCATCAAACTCATTCAGAATCAAATGTAAACATCCAAATAAATACTATACTCACATGATCCAATGCATGCATGCAGTATGCATGACGAACATTTGAGGGTTATATCAGCTGTGTGAACTTTGTTTATGCACTGTATTATAGTCGAGAGCTTGGGGGAGGCAGGGAGCGCGCCATTTAAAGGGGCCGCAGCCTGAATCAGTGCATAGTTAATGATGCCCCAAAATAGGTAGTTAAAAAAAATTAATTAAAAAAAATCTATGGGGTATTTTGAGCTGAAACTTCACAGACACATTCAGGGGACACCTTAGACTTATATTACATCTTGTAAAAACTGGTTCTAGGGCACCTTTAAGACATAACCGACTATGTTTGCTGGGATACTCACCAAGATGGGCATTTTGACATAATTTTTGTATGAATTTGTCCGCTGAAGCGCAAGATCTGAAAGAGAACTCGGTATTTGCACGCTGTCTGAAATAAGCTCACAGCGCGTGTGAGTCCTCTTTCATGTCTTGCTCTTGAATGTTTAAATTGGCAAGGCTTAAATGAGTTTAGTTTAAACACAGATAGCAACGTGTGCTGTTCAGGTCTCACCTGCGATCACGCGCTATCAACAATTGTGATGACGGCGTAAATGACTGGACATTAGAGCATACGGCACTCGAAGTGAACAAAGTTTACAAAGAGTGACTTTTTTGCCCACGCATTTTGATTATCGTTGTTGTAACGTTTTGCGCATCCATCAACTGAAACATAATATACATTATCTGAACTCTGTCTGTTTTCCACGTTGCCATTTTAAACAAACCATATTAACCAACAGATGTGTCATCATTAGAGATGGACAATGGCGCAAGTGCGTGCCGAACCGTAAGTGGAGAACGGTACGGTTAGATTTTTTACCGAGAACCGTTGCACCCCTAGTGTACGCACTTCAGAATCTCACAGGAAATAGTTGGTCAACCAGGTACTTTTTGCCCACTCTTTTATGAGTATACTGTGAATTCAGACATACTTCTTTTGTCACACACAGTTTTTCCCCTACTATATAGTAGGGGTGCAACGGTTCTCGGTAAAAAACAAAAAAAAATCGAACCGTACATAGCACATACCAAACTGTACCGAAACCGTGACCCGCGAACCGAATTGTGAGCAATTTGAACCGTTGCACCCCTACTATATAGTAGGGAAGTGGTAAAAAACTGCAAAACCTTAAAGAGCTAATTCTACCTGATTTAATATAGAAAAATATTTTGGTTGGTATAAATTAATGTATATAGGCTAGTTCTTTGAATATTTTATGACTGGACTAAAACCAGTTAATCTAAATGTTATTTTTTAATGAGCTTTTGTCCACTGTTTTTGCTCAAATCATATAGTCTCCATGGAGACATACACTAATGGATGGCATTTTTTATTCCTCACTCTATGAACAATTAAAACTTTACAAGGTAAACAACCTCAAAATGACCAATAATATGAGCCCCCCTTATCGCAATGCTGTCCCATTGATCATTTTGATTAGAAATATAGAATTTTTGCTCATGTTGACATTTTTCATGAAAATATGTACGACTTTTGCCCTGTCTGGTAATTGTCCCGTTGAACAATTCTCAGGAGCTTTCTACTGGCCAATCCAGAAGCTGTGAACACAATTACCCACTTACTCTGTATTCAGTACCATCACCGTGACATCGTTCCTTCTTTCCTCAGTCATCAATTCCATTCCCATGTGTTCGATACCCACAGATTGATTTCTTATATGGAGTGACTAGGAAGCGAATGCAGGATTCCAGGCTTTAACTTGGTCAATATTATGCAACACGGCTAGACCTCACTGGTGGCAGATGGTTATGCCTGAACTGCAAGAGGGTCAAGCAGGGCTGAAGTAATCTACTGGGACTTGTCTGGAAATGACAAAGGTGAAGGGAGGGTTGGACTGGAGAGTGGGTGAGCGTTTACGGTAGAAGACGAGAGACGTGTTAGCTGTCAACAGGAATGAACAGGAGCATGGCCTCTCTGGATGAATGCTACAGGACAGCACCTCTGAATCACTTTCTGATAAGTGAACAGGATCAGGTATACCGGATACAATGCGTGTGTGATGAAAGCTGATATATTTTTAAGTCGTAAATCATTCATAAAGCCCACTAATGCTAAGCTTCTACGTTTGTTCAGCTTCACTACCATGACAGCCCATTTTGTGCTCCATTCATGTCATGTTGAAATTACTGTAATTACAAGATGACTGATTCTACTAAGATTGGTCCACGTTCTTAGATTGAGCCATTTGTTGCCATGGCAACATTAATAAAGCCAAAATGGAGTTTGCTTTTGATACAGTATTTGTCTTTTTTCCCCCTTTTCATCTTTAATGCGTCCATTTAAATATAACAATCTGCTAAGGTGTAATGTAACAAATCATGTAACAAATATCATCTTTTATTGGAAAATTAAACAACATTTTATCAAACTTTGCTGCCTTAATCATCTAAACAACAAGAGAAGATCTAATTACATTCCTGTCAAAAATCACCTGTCATGTTTATAATGTATATCACATCAGCATATGAGAGGCAAATTGGATGACTAACAGGGGTGTAACGGTACACAAAAATGACGGTTCGGTACATATCTCAGTTTTGAAGTCACGGTTCGGTACGGGTTCGGTACAGCAGGGTGAGAAAACAAAATAATTTTTATTAAACAATGTTTTACTGAACCAGCTTTGTGTAACGGGTGTATAGAGATGAGACGAGGGCGAATCCAAATACACATGCAGTTTAACAGAGGCAAAGTCACAGATTATTTATTCCAAACCGTGAGCAGGCAAATAGTCCTGAAAGTGACACAGGAAAGTAATCCAAAAAAACACCAGACGAAAACAAGAACGTCCAAGCACCCTTCGATCAAACACAGGAACACCAACAACGACCCATAAAACCCAACTGAAAAGCAAGAGCTTAAATACACAATGCAATGAGTAGATAATGAACAACAGCTGTAACTAATGAAGGTGACCATGGTGACAAAGAGTACAGAACGCAAGAGGCGACACTTTGATATTTTTTGGGCAGTGTTGGGTAAGTTACTCAAAAAAAGTAATCCACTACAAATTACAAATTACTACATTAAAATTGTAATTTGATTACATTACTGATTACTGCATGTAAAAAGTAATCAGATTACTAATTACTTTACATTCAAGTTACTTTGAAAACGTATAAAACCTACAAAAATACACCACAAACTGAAACTCATGGTTCTTTCCGTAATTTAATATTGACTGAAAAATATTATAGAAATATGAAAACAGCAACTTGATCTGTAGATAGCTTATTCATTCTAATGTAATCATAACGGTCGCCCGAGGGCCCTCAACGACCTGTCTGTCTCACCTGTGAGTGTGAGATTCGAACAAACTAAAAATAACTTTATTATAACTAATAAATATATTCAATATTGTACACTTGTTAATGTTTTTTTCTTTTTTTTTTTTATTATGAACACATTAAGCATGACAAACCAATTATACAATCAATGAAACTACAAAGCTGGCACATACGGTATGTATGATTACAAAATAAAGTCATTAAGGTTGTTATTAAAATTATTTTATAAAGTAACATGTAGGAAACAAGTAGTTTTATCACGTATTGAGCCGTTTCTGTGACAGCTCCAGCTCTCCGACACACAGATACGTCAGCGTCCAAATTCACTAACTTCATTCACTCTTTGCAGATATAGTGCACTCAAATGACATAGGCCTACACTATATAGGGATTAGTCAGTGAATAAGTGAGCTGTTTCGGATAGTGATGTGACGTTTGACACCGAAGCTTCGAAGCTTGTATCAAAAAAACGAAGTGAAGCACTGTATAGACTGTAAAAAACATATGGACGTAGCGTCCGAGACGTCACCCATAGAGTTCTGAACAGCACTTTTGACGCGAAAATGAGGACGCTGCCATCTTAGCTGCGCGTCACCGCACATCACTCCCGGATAACTGAAAATGGGCAAAGAGGCGGGAGGTGGTTTGAGCTGATGTGACTGGTTGCTGAAACCACGCCCGCCTAGCTCGACGTGACCATGTTAGCAAGCAAAGGAGCTATCTATCTATTTTAGACACGATCTAAAATATTAATGAAGATAAGTTTTATCATCAGAAAGTTCTAAAAGTTTACTGTCAATCTACGGTGTTTTTTAAGATATAGATGCTCCAACACCAGCAGTGTTGGGTGTGCAAATAACAACATGAAAAATCAAATGGGACTTCATACCTTTATAATGAAATAGAGATCGCGAGATGAATCCAATCTGTGGCACTTGGGTAAAATACGAATGTCCATTGCAAAACAAAAAAACATTTCACATTTCTTCTGAATGATCTGCTCTCTGTCATCGTTCTTCAAGAAAGGATGCAATCTGAGCAGCGTTTATGTTGTAAAACTGTATACGATCGTATCTAACAAACAAATGAGCCGTGTCCAAAGTATATTTTTTCAAAATAGTGCAGCAGTTTTAGTTATAATATCCTCCCGCCATTGTCATTGTAGTAAATCTCACAACCAAAACTTTCAGCCAGTGCCACGATCCAACAACGTGTGTTCTGTTTCTTCCCCATGCATGCACATCTACACAGACACACATCAGTCTCGAATATTATGCAGCAAGTCATATTTTATAATTGTATAAAATAATCGAGCACAAATACGGCTGAGATGCCAAATTCAGCGGCTGGAATTAGCTGAGGTAAAGTGACGGCTCACAGACAGCAGCGGCATCTACCTGTCACTCAAGTGACCACGCCCTTAATTATGCAGAACTTTAAGGCTTAATATAATTTAAACGGATAAGTTATAAAAAAATTCACCCCCCTCAGAGTTGTCATGAAGGGCCAAATTAGCAGTATAGACCAAAACCACAATTTGAACCAACTTGTAAACATGTTTTTTCCTGCTATAAACTTGGCCAATTTAACATGGGAGTCAATGAGATTCTGCTCTCTTTTGGAGCCTTTCCCTAGCGGCCAGTCGATGAATCGCAGTTTAAGTCACTTCTGTATTGGCTTCACGAGAGACTGGGGGAGGTTTCCGCTTGATCGGAGCTTGATTCGTTTTGCCATAACCACGTGATCGGTGACATCCGAAGCTTCGTTTTCGCACACGACCACGTGACTGCTTCGTAATCTGATTCACATAACGTAAGCCCTTGCGCAAATGTGAAGTGTCATTTGCATTATGGCAAAAGAATATTCCATAATACGAATAAATATTTACATGTGCTCAGTTTGTATTTATTCCCAGTTCACACTTCATTCTATGACAATCTTTTTTTTTTTTTGATAATATATGCCAAAGCTTGCCTATTTCTCCCCCGAAATTTTATTCAGACTCATTTATTCAAATTGTGTAAGTAAAATGACACGTGAAAGACTTTTTTATGTATAATAATAATTTACATTGTTTTATACGCTTTTCATAGCACAAACTGATTTATTACATGAAACAGTCCAAAAATAGCTGCGTCGTCTGGCAGTTTTTTGCTAACATGGCAGTTTTTTCCACCTTTTGACCACAAGATGTCATTAGTGTGCACCATGTTGAAAAGCTTCGAGTAATGAACCTTTTTACGATAAACTTGAGGGGAAAGCATAGGTGCTTCACAAAGCTTCATTTCGCCATCACTAGTTTCGGACACACATAAACATTCCTTGCTGTGTGTAGCATGTATGTGTGTGGTAGCTTAACTGTGTTTATGTTTGTATGTAACTGCATTAAAGACAGGAAAAAATTGCTGAAATAATTTATAATAACATTTGAAAACAGTATTGTTCAGAAGTTACCTTCCCTCCCGATCCTGAACAAAAACCCAATCTAGCTTGTTTAGGCGAGGTTAGGACCACTCTCGTCTTGGGCGCGGGTATCCTCCTCCATGCGTTCTCCATTGATTCATAATGATGCATCCGCGCCAAACATGATTTCTTTTAAGAAATGCACTTTACCTAATATTTTTTTCTTGTAACGCAAGTAACGTAATTTTATTGACATCAGTAACTGTAATCAAATTACATAATTTTAAAATGTAATGCATTACATTACTGCATTATCAGGAAAAGTAATTAGACTACAGTTACTTTGTAACGCGTTACACCCAACTCTGTTTTTGGGTAACAGCCACTAGATGGCGCTCCGGTAGGTGGGGTGAAAATACTAACTGGCCCATAGAATCCTTCACATCTTACGCACCCAAAATTGGCGAATTTCTCTGCCAAATCAGAAGCGCAATAGAACAGTTTTTTAAATTAAGTCACCAGTAAATTGTATGGCTCCCACAGTAAATGTTGTATCGTCTTATATATGTTTTATTTTACCAGTTGTGGAAGTCCAACCATTCATCCATCTGATCTGAGGTAATGTAGTTAGCCTACTTTATTGAGTTTTTCATTTTATGCAACTTTACACATTTATTATTAATGGATCACACTACAAACATAATTATCTTAAAATACATGATGCATTGCTGTGTCCGTTATTGCTTCAACAGACATTAGACAACACTGCAAAATCAAGCTGTTATACTCATATATTTATTGTTCAACATTCCCAATTTTTCTGATGCATGTCCTTAATTTAAATTTCACATGTTGGTAATAATTCAGTGTTTATAAGCCTTTTAAAGACTGGATTCAGAGAGCAGGTTTTGTGAAAAAAGTGGAGGACTTAAAAACAAAGTGTATAAAATAAACTGTAAAAAGGATTTGATGATCACTAGTGATAGTGATCATCAAATAACTTCAACTGCAGGTTTCAAACAGAGATGGCGACAAAGAGGCAAAACTTACAGACTTCAGCTTTAACCTGTTAAATCGGTTCGCAAATCGCATTCATTCGTGTATCGGACTGATCCAGTGGCACCAAATTACATCAAAATTAGCCAAGAACAGGAGATCCACAGAGCTTAGAGTGCACATGACCGATGACGTGAAAAGTAAGTTACTAATGCAGAATTTTCGGATTTATTATTGTAAATGAAACTAGTGTAATTGCATTGTATGTTCCTCCTAAAATGTTAACACGTTGCCCTATGTGACATCTGTTTTTATATTGTATGTTTATACTTTTTTATATATAGGCTACTAAATGGTATATTTTGTTATTTTCACTTGTTTGCACTCTTGAATTATCAGTAATTATCATCAGTGCATGACAAGTTTTGGTAATTTGGTTCCTACTTGCAGGCAGAGCCTAAAACTAACTTTTTTACACACCTGCCAATGGCTTTTCTGGTACGTTTTTCAGGTAGGTCTAATGCTGCCTTCACATGCTATGGGAAGTTTGATAATTCCCATGATGTCATGATTACAAGCTCATCACATTCAAGTTTCAAACTGGGAGGGTGTTCATGTGCAATTTGTTACCTAGGAAACTCATATTTACGATAATTCCGAGAGCATGTTATGGCAGCATAACTAGAAGTATTCATAGATTTCACGTGTCATCACACTTATAGGAATGCCACCTGGGCAAAAGAAACATTTCCTCCATTACCCACCAGTCATTTTTACCAGGTTTGTACTAAGTACTAATGTAGTAAGACAGTAATATTAAAAGACCAAATTCAATATACACCTTATTGATGATTCATACTACTGTATGTACAGGTAAGCAGATAAACCCAGAATGAAAACGAAAAAGAAATCGCTTACCATTTCATATTCTGGGTTCATCCACTCACCTGTGTATATAGTATGTTTCACGAGTTCACATGTACATATAATTCAAGAATAAAAGTTATGCATATTTGGCGTGCTGTCCGGGGTGAGGTGAGGTAAACTTTATTATCCCCAGGGGGAAATTTGTTACACAGCAGCAGTAAAAACATACAGTCACACACACACACACACACACACACACACACACACACACACACACACACAAAAAGACTTCCATAAATAATTACCTACAATTATTTAAAAAAAACAATGGCAGCTGGTACAAAAGAATTTTTAATCTGTTTGTCTGACAAAAGGGCAAATAATATCTACGAGTATAAGGAAGCAACTTAAAGGGTTAGTTCACCCAAAAATGAAAATAATGTCATTTATTACTCACCCTCATGTCGGTCCACACCCGTGAGACCTTCCTTCATCTTCGGAACACAAATTAAGATGTTTTTGTTGAAATCCGTTTTGTTGAAATCCACAGCCAGCAATGACATTTTCTCTCTTAAGATCCATTAATGTTCTAAAAACATATTTTTGGTGCGCCAAAAAAAACAAAATAACGGCTTATTTAGTGATGGCCGATTTCAAAACACTGCTTCAGGAAGCTTCAGAGTGTTATGAATCTTTTGTGTTGAATCAGCGGTTCGGAGCGCCAAAGTCACGTGATTTCAGCAGTTTGGCGGATTGACACGCGATCCGAATCGTGATTCGAAACGCTGATTCATAACACTCCGAAGCTTCCTGAAGCAGTGTTTTGAAATCGGCCATCACTATATAAGTCGTTATTTTGTTTTTTTGGCGCTTTATAATATTAATATTGAACCACTGTACTCACATGAACTTATTTAAATATGTTTTTAGTACATTAATGGATCTTGAGAGAGGAAATGTCATTGCTGGCTATGGAGGCCTCACTGAGCCATCGAATTTCAACAAAAATATCTTCATTTGCGTTCCGAAGATTAACGAAGGTCTTACAGGTGTGGAACAGCATGAGGGTAAGTAATGACACTATTTTCATTTTTGGGTGAACTAACCCTTTAAAGACATTCTGCAAGGAATGGCTAGAATCTCTCATAATTAACTCAGCCTTCCTCAGAGTCCTAGCTTTATACAAATTGTTCAAATCATTCAAAGAGGTGCCAACAATCTTACCACACACTTTAACAATGCCCTGTATTCTATTTCTTTTTCTTTTTTTTAAGATTAAGAAATGAAAAAGTAATAATGGATTCAATAAAAAAAAAGAATAAAACATTTTCATAAAAGTACTGTCCACATTAAAACTGCAAAGCTTCCTTAGAAAATATAAGCACTGGTGGCTTTCTTACAAAAAGCATCCACCTGAGCGTCAAAAGTCAACTTTTCATCAATTACTGGTCCCAGGTATTTAAACTGACTGTAGTTATAAATGATTATTTATAACTACAGCAGAGATAGGATTCTTCCTAAAATCTATAATCATCTCTTTAGTTTTAAATACATTGATGTCCAAAAAGGACAAACACCAATCAGTAGTCTGCCAGTACAGAACCATGATCAGGATCCTCGTTATTAAGGAGTGAAACAATCACTGAATCATCCGCAAACTTAATGGTGACACCTGACACTCATTAGTATAAAGCACAAATAAAAGAGGTGAAAGAACACATCCCTGCTGTAGAGGAAAAAAGTACATCAGATAAAACACCATTTACCTTCACATGTTGAGACCTCTCCGTTAAAAAATCCATTAGCCAACAAATCAACCCAGAATCAATATTATGAACACTCTTTAGCCTTTCTGCTAGGATATGAGGTGGTATACAATTAAAAGCTGATGAAAAATCAATAAAAACTAATCGCACAAAAGTCTCTGTGCCCTCAAGATGTGAAAAAATCATATTTAACAGAGTGCTTATGGCTTATGGTCGACACCCCTGCCTGACCTGTAGGCAAACTGAAGTGGATCTAGATTTGCCTGTACCATGGTCAAAAGCGCATCCTTCACAATCCTCTCAAATATTTTCATAATCAGAGAGGTAAGTGCTACTGGCCTGTACTCATTTAAGGATCTTGGTACATTATTCTTAGGCACAGGTACAATAATAGATTCCTTCCAGAGATGAGGAACCTTGTGAAGACACACTGAGTTTCTAAAAATAAAACAAAAAAATATCTGCCAGTTGTACTGCACAATTTTTAAGAATACGACCACCAATACCATCCAGACCAGGACTTGTTCTCTCTCTTATACCCCGGAAAAGTTTTAAAACCATATCCTTATCAACATTTACACTATTCTGCTCCAAAGACGCATTTTTAAAAACTAGTTCCTGACTAAAATCATGACTATTAAAACGATTACAAAAAAATTCAGGTCATTAGAAAGGTCCAAATCAAGCTTCCCATCCAGAGAAGTTTGACGTTTTTTAGAATGCATCCCCACCATGGATTTCACCCCTTCCCACGCAGGACGTGAAATTCCAGTGCTAAGCATATATTCCACTCTATCCTTATAATTGAGCCTCGCCAGTTTAAGTTCTTTTTTAACTTTCTTTTGTAATACCCTACACCAGGGGTGCCCAATCCTGTTCGTGGAGATCTACCTACCTGCAAAGTTTAGCTCCAACCTTACTCAACACACCTGTCTGTAATTATCAAGTGCTCCTGAAGATCTTAACTGATTCAGGTGTATTTTATCAGGGTTGGAGCTAAACTTTGCAGGTAAGTAGATCTCCAGGAACAGGATTGGGCACCCCTGCCTTATACTGAGTCACATCACCTTGATTAAAACAAATATTTCCCTGAATATTTGTGTTTTTTACAGATTTAGTGACACATGGTTTATTTTTTGGGCAAATGTAAATTTCTTGGGGAGGGTTCCAAGCTCTGAATATTGGTCCGAACCCAGAGTACTCCCCCTGGTGTGGTAAAAATAGATAGAACTAGAAGTAAGGAGATGGGGTGGAGGAGGGATGCTGATAAACTCTCAGATGAACAGCGGTAAGTCTGCTGTATTTATACCTCTTGTTATTGGTTGAGTTGATTAATTGAATGCCTGTGCTAATCAGGTTAATTATCTGAACCTGCTCCTCCCGAATCTTATTAATAAAACATTATATCATCAATAAGGTGTATACTGAATTTGATCTTTTAATACCACTGTTTTCATACATTAAAACATGGTTTCACCGACAGGGTTTAGCCAGGATTAGGCCTTAGTTCAATTAGGGCAGTGGTTCCCAAACTGGGGTACGCGTACCCCTGGGGGTAGGTGAGGTGACAAAAGGGGGTATGCGAACAAAATGCTGAGTAGTTCATTTAATTCTACCTTAAAATAATATTAAAATCAAGCATGTATTTCTAACTTCCAAAATGTCATAAATCCAGTACATTTAATCAAATTACCTCATCATTTGCAGTCAAAAATGACTGTATTCACCATAGACTGTAAAACAAGCAGCATGCAAATGATAGATTGCATGCTGAATCTGCTGCCGTAAATCGCACTAAATTACTGTCGTTCTCGACAATGCACCTTTGTAAAAGTAGAGATTTAGCACTTACTCGCATGAAGAACAAATTTAGACACAGATAATGGATTAATTTCGATTTAAGACTCAAACTTTCTCAGATACAAAAACATACCTTGTGTGAGTTGTATTTAATGATGATAACGAGCAAGAATGCAATTGTTCCCAAATATCCACATGACTGCGAACGTGGCATTATTATACAACAGGTCAAAAAATAAAACATAAATTTTAAACACAGTACTGTCAGTATTTACTCTATTTTGCAATGAAATAATAGTTCTAACGAAAACCACAGCAGAACTACAACACACGTCTGTGTTTTGCGAACATTTCTGCAGCTTTGAACGAATCGTGAGAGTCAATGATTCAATGATTCATTCACAGCCGCTTGCCTCGTTACTGAATGAATGATTCAATGACTCACTCATAAAAACAGTGACTTGCTGCCACCTACTGGCGGTTTTAGTTTAATATTTAAAAGTTTTACTTAGTTTTACCATCATTGCATATTTCTCTATTGGACCTTTTTTATTTAAAACATTATTTATTTTATAAAGTTATTCATAAAGCTAAAAAAAAAAAAAAAAAAAAATATTAAATATTAAATTTAATAATTCCTTACATTTATATAGCGCTTTTCTGGGCACTCAAAGCACTTTACATATTGAAGGGGGAATCTCCTCAACCACCACCAATGTGCAGCATCCACCTGGATGATGCGACGGCAGCCATATTGCGCCAGTACGCCCACCACACACCAGCTTATTGGTGGAGAGGAGACAGAGTGATGAAACCAATCAGTGTATGGGGATGATTAGGAGGCCATGATGGACAGAGGCCAATGGGCAAGTTTGGCCAGGATGTCGGGGTTACACCCCTACTCTTTTTCGAAGGACATCCTGGGATTTTTAATGACCACAGAGAGTCAGGACCTCGGTTCAACGTCTCATCCGAAGGACGGTGCTTTTTGACAGTATAGTGTCCCCATCACTATACTGGGGCATTAGGACCCACACAGACCACAGGGTGAGCACCCCCTGCTGGCCTCACTAACACCTCTTCCAGCAGCAACCTAGTTTTCCCAGGAGGTCTCCCATCCAGGTACTAACCAGGCTCAGCCCTGCTTAGCTTCAGTGGGCAACCAGTCTTGGGCTACAGGGTGATATAGCTGCTGACTAAAATGCACTGGAAAATCAATTTAGGAGGCAAATATTGTCCCTTAATGGTAAAGGTGTGACTGCAGTTGGAAGAGAGGGGTACACAGAAGGATGGTAATCCTTCAGGGGTACTCCAAGCTAAAAAGTTTGGGAACCACTGAATTAGGGTATTTAAGTAAACGTAACCAAGAAAAAAACATTACTGATGTGCTTCTTGAGCAGAGGTGTAAAGAGTATCCATACTTGAGTAAAACCATACTTGAGTAAAAGTACAGATACCTTATATCGCAAAAGACTCCACTACAAGTTACAAGTAACCAATTCCAATTTGACTTGAGTCTTAAGTACTGTTATAATCAGATATTTTACTCATGCTGAATGTAGGCTCAGAGATGCACTAGTCCTAAACACCTGAGAGACATGCCAGTGAAAATAAAAAACAATTGATTCGTAAGATGAGAAATCAAGTTTATTTTCTAAAATCAAAATAAAACTGAACACCTCAATATTTCAATAAATCAAGATCGACACAAAAACCTTTTCAATGTCCACAAACTCTCAAGTCTCAGTAAAGCCAAAGACTCTAGAATAAAACAAGACGCGTCACTCGTATTGTTTTGAATGGGAGAAAGTGCAACACGCAATATGCCGGAATAAGTCCCGCCTTCTAAATAAGAGCCAATCACCGATTGGGAAAGTCATTGCATCACTGCAGCGGCCGTAGGAAGCTCCCGTTCCTTTAGAAACAGTCAGACTCGCGCCTCCGAAATGAGGCACAAGAGACGTGCATTTAGGTCTGTGCATGCGCATTAGTTTGATCCAACCTGAAAAATCTACTTTATGTGCTGGTTTGAGCCTCATCACTATAGCTGCAGTCATTTCCTCATCTAATAAATCAAACACCTGCGATTAGCAACTACCTGCTAATGCACTCATATTCACGTATCCCTGTTGACAAGTTTGGGGGGGGGTAAAGGCAAAGCGCGCAAGATATAATATCTTCAATGCCCTTAGATGGCGATATCGCTTCTTTTTATCAGAAACAACCTGCTGCAGAAAAAGTTAGGTGTCATGAAAAATGTAATTTGTAATTGCATTACTCATCACAAATGTAATGAAGTAAAAAGTACATTTACTTGTTCAAAAATGTAGTCAAGTAGAGAGTAAAAGTTTCCAATATCTTTGATACTCGGTACAACTACAAAGTGGCCAAAAAGATACTTAAGTAGGCTAAGTAACTAATTACATTTACTCAAATACTTTACACCTCTGTTATTGAGACGAAACCATTGCACTGACATAATTTAAGATATGCCTGTACAAGTTGCTTACAGTTAAAACAGCTCAAACATGCATTTTAGTCAGGGACTAGTTTTAGCCTCATCTGTGAAGCTGGGGGTAAGTGTTTTTCACGTTAAGCGTTTTAGAATGTCCCACTGTTTTTAGTGATGTACAGTACATACATACATTTTCAATGGAGGGACAGAAAGCTCTCGGACTAAATCTAAAATATCTTAAACTGTGTTCTGAAGATGAATGAAGGTCTTACGGGTTTGGAACGACATGAGGGTGAGTCATTAATGACATAATTTTCATTTTTGGGTGAACTAACCCTTTAAAGACATTAAAAATCATGTACTTTTCGTGAACTAACCCTTTAATACTTTTACTGGAGTAATATTTTATTAGAGTATCTGTACTTTTACTCAAGAACTTGGTTTGGGTGCTTCGTCCACCACTGAAAAAAATAGAAGAAGAAAAAAAAGAAATACAGCCTGCTCTTATATCATATTTTAACTTTGAGCGTCACTCTTCTGAGCCTCAGAGAATTTGACTGACATGACGTGAAATGAAAACTAAGTGTCATGAATATCCCAAGGCTCTTGGTAAACTTGGTCATGGCCACAGTGGGTTTCATACAAAAGAGTAAAAATATAGGAACACATTATTTTAAAGACTTTTCAAAAACAATGTTCTCCTATACACACTGATCTTTTATTTAACTCCATTCACCTGAGATTCAGAGCATTTGACTGACATGATGTGATATACGACTCATAAATATTCCAAGGCTCTAATAAAATAAAAGTAAAAAAAAAAAATAATTGTGAATGGCCACAGTGGGGTTTCCGGTCTTGTGTGTGGTTGGACAATTTAAAGGCCGTACATAACTATAATTCTCTGCATATATAATGAATGTTTTATATAAAATACACCAGGGGTTTTAAAGTGCCGCTAATGTTTAAGCATTTAAAACATCAAAGATGGTTCCTTGATGCAGTAATTTCCTACACGCTGTGAAGGAACTAATTGCAGTGCCTGTTTGAGAATTACCTTTAAAAGTACATTTCTTGATTCAACGAGACAACTCCCTCCACAATATAGTGCCCTATTGTATGCAATAGTAATAGAGTTAAGTGCAGTAACATAGTCACTGTGCAGTATAAAGATGAATAGAAATGGTCAATTGTAAAAGAATCAGTTTTTCAAACCATGATTGATCTCCATCCATGTTCATTTGTATTGAAAAGTGCAGCATAAACATTCTGCTAAATAACTATGAAAGAAGAAGAATTTGAAACAAGATGAGAGCAGGAGTGAAATAATGACTTTAAATGTTTGGATAAACTATTTTTCCAGCATCAGCAAACCAGCATCAGCAAACCATTTCTGAATCGCAGAACTGCAGCATCTAATGAATCGCTGAGGCATAGAGACGCACAACAAATTTAGACTAGGCTGCATTACATAAGAAACTCGGGAGTCCTCCAACCGATATAGAAAGAAACACTTTGATTAAACGTGGCAAAATGAATCATGGCAGGCACAGTCTAGGCTGGAATTGGTGGTGAGATGAACTGACTTACCCTCCCGATGCATTCAGAGCTGCTCTCCAAATGAGAGGATTGTTGTAAGGGCAGATATTCTTGAGTGCTGTTAGCCCTAAAGCTTTTTTCTCATGTTGACTCGTTTCAGCTCTACTTCTCTGAAAGCCGACTTCGCCCATGTGCCCGAGCAAATGAAAGGTGACAGTCTTCGTGGCTTTCTGAGATTCTGATAAAAGATGGCATGAATGCAGAAATGAAATGTCATTTTCTCCCCTTCTCGAGAGATGAATTCACAAAGAAACCTTAAACATGGGTTACATCTACTGAGAAACTGATGTACCTTGGCAACAGCACAGCAAACAAAGAAGTTTATAATGTAATACAAATCACTGTGGAAAAAATGACCACTGCTTTCCACTACTTGCATCAAATAAAAATTCTTAGTATATTATTTTCTCTATATAAAAATACATATGGGTCAGTAGGAAATTAGATTTTCTTAGTAAAAATATAAACTAAATTAACACAGTCATTTCTTTTGATGAAACTTCAAAAAATGGACGAGGATGAGATCAGTGGCCTATAGAGCTGATTTCAGTGACTACCCAGATAAGTTTAGTTTAAGCAAACTCTGGTTCAAAAAGATGGATTGGGTTTTACGGTTATCATCGTCATTGTTACTTGCACTATGTGGCTAACCGGCTGTGGAGAAGTTTTATTTTGGGTGATCTCAAAACCAAAACTGGACCTAATCAGTTGTGAGTAAAGTGACATATGTCTGACATAATAAAGTCAACTCCCCCTGTATCTCTTGATCTAAATTAAAGGGATAGTTCACCCAAAAATGAAAATTTGATGTTTATCTGCTTACCCCCAGCGCATCCAAGATGTAGGTGACTTTGTTTCTTCAGTAGAAAACAAATGATGACCGTTGTCGTCTGTCAGTCTTATAATGTGGGTCAATGGGAACTTACTTTATAAGCGTAAATAAAACTTGCTTAGACAAATCTAAATTAAACCCTGCGGCTCGTGACGACACATTGATGTCCTAAGACACGAAACGATCAGTTTGTGCGAGAAACCGAACAGTATTTATATCATTTTTTACCTCTAAAACACCAATATGTCCAACTGCGTTCAGCACTCGGTTAGTGAGGTCTGATCGCGTTCTGACAGCGGAAGCAATGTCTAGCACTCACTGAAGTATACGGTCGAGACATCACTGCCGTTGTCAGAGCGTGATCAGACCTCACTAACAGAGTGCTGAACGCAGTTGGACATAGTGGTGTTTTAGAGGTAAAAAATGATATAAATACTGTTCGGCTTTTCAAACTGATCGTTTTGTGTCTTAGGACATCAATGTGTCGTCACGAGCCGCAGGGTTTAATTTGGATTTGTATGTCGTGTTTTATTTACTCTTATAGTCCAAGTTCCCACTCACTTGCATTATACGACTGACAGACCACAACGGCTGGAGTTAAAAATCATCATTTGTGTTCTACTGAAGAAACAAAGTCACCTACATCTTGGATGCGCTGGGGGTAAGCAGATAAACATCAAATTTTCATTTTTGGGTGAACTATCCCTTTAAAGCACTTCACAGTGAAAGAATTTTAGAGACAAAATTGCCTGGGTTTTGCCTTTCATTTATTACATTTTCATGTATTTTTTACTATTAATATTCATCTTTAATGTAAGTTGGGTATAAATACATAAATAGAAGCTTTAGAATATATAAAGCTTTTAAAATGGCTAAACTATTTAAATTATTAATTAAAGGGGTCATATAATGCCACTTTTACAAGATGTAAAATAAGTCTCTGACGTTCCCAGAGTGTGTATAGCTCAAAATACTCCACAGATATTTTTTTATAGAATGCTAAATTTGTCACTTTTTGAGGGCGAGCAAAAACGGTCCAATTTGTGTGTATCCCTTTAAATGCAAATGAGCTGCTGCTCTCAAGAAGCGGGCGGAGTTGCATGAGCTCGTGTTAGCAGCTCGGATTAACGTTACGCAGACTCACTGAAAATGTCAGAAACTGTTCAGCCTTTTATGTTCAAACCGAAGTCGGACAATGATGGAGAGACTCAAGAAGAAGTGACAACAAGTAGAATGCAACAGGATGTTTCTGATGAATTTATGTAGCTGATGTGTAGTTAACTATCTATCTTAAAGTCATTGATTAGCATATTCTGTCATGATAATCTATAAATCACTCGTGTGGGAACTGTAAGATGCCCAGAGCATATGTGCTGCATGAAGATAGAACAGGTATAGTTTAATTATGGTTATAATTTATGTTGTCATCTTGCTTTTATGTCATACTATTGCATTTGTGTTATGTACTGTATTGCAATAACATGGTCTCACCCCCTTTGTTGCATATTCTCGGGGGTGGGGTTTATGTAAATTTTAGGGTTAGTGATGTCACCAACCCAGGAAGAAGCTTGTTGTATTCCTTTGTTGTAGTCCTTAGAGAATTATTTAAAAGAAAATATCTTGCTTTGCTTTGAACATCATAACTTTGCAGATGTTGTTTATGCTCTGACAGCAACATTACACACTAACTAAAGTTAAAAAGGTCAAATCATAATCAACCACCCCTTTAATTAAATTCAGCTGATTCACCAGTTGATTCATCAGACATTTTCTTTCAGTTGCTTTCTCAAATATTCATGGCAGCAGCTGTTTCCCTCACTTGTAATTCATTAAATTAAATTCATGATAACAATCTCTTAATCTTCAGCAGAGGTGTGAATCAAACCGATGCTCTTCATGTTTCATGTGATTGATTGTTTGCTACCGATGTCACACTTTCAGGCAAGCGCTCCAGATTTAATCATAAACTCTAGATCAAACCCTGAGTGTCAACCCTCTGAACCTGGTTGGATTTGTTTGGTTTTGTCAGCTCTAAACCTGCTCTGAAGCTCATTGTTTGTTGAACTAGCTATGTGACTAAGTCTGAGTTTGGATCTTTTAAAGTAGACTCAAGCATGAAAATTGCCAATCCAACAGCATTGCCTCTGTTTTGTCTTCAATTAATTTCTGAAGTACAAACTCATCTAGATTAAAAGCTGATTAGAAGCTGATGTTGTGTGAAAAACAACAACACCGGCACCATTATCACACAAAATTAATCATGCCTATGGGTTAAATGTTCAATTAACATTCAAATACATCTCTCTTGAGGAATTCTATAACATTCTTTTTTTCTTTGTTTTTTGCTTGTTTTTTTGTTTTTTGCCTGCACATTAGGCTGTCGAGCAACTTTTAGTTGTAAAGTTGCTGCTGGAGCATAAACAACATCTGCAAAGTGACGCTCAAAGTTCAATGCAAAGGGAGATATTCTCTTTTGCAGAAATCCCTTTTTTAAGGACTACAACAAATGGCTGGTAGGAACTACAAGCATGCTTCTCCCCAGGTTGGTGACATGCATTTAAAGGGACACGCACAAAAATGGCGTGTTTTTGCTCACACCCAAATAGGGGCAAATTTGACAAGCTATAATAAATGATCTGTGTTTACACCCCTACTGAAATGTTGGCTTAAAGGTATAGTTCATCCCAAAGTGAAAATTCTGTCATCATTTACTCACCCTCAGGTTGTTCTAATCCTGAGAATTTCTTTCTTCTGCTGAACACAGAAGACGATATTTTGAAGAATGTTGGTAACCCATGGTTACCCATACATGTTTGTTTTCCGGGCAGTCGTGACCTAATGGTTAGAGAGTCAGACCGGTAACCCGAAGGTTGTGGGTTCGATTCTCAACACCGACAGGAAATGACTGAGGTACCCTTGAGCAAGACACCTAACCCCCAATCATTCCCTAGGCACCACAACAAAAATGGCTACCCACTACTCCTAATATGTGTGCACTAACTTGTATGGGTTAAATGCAGAGGACAAATTCTGAGTATATGAGTTACCATACTTGACCTTTACATATCCCACATTTCATATTCTTCAGAAAGAAAAGAACCATGCTTTAATTGCTCTGTCGCTTATAGAGAACTTCCTGTTAAGTTTTTATTTCATCCTCACTGGTATGGCCATTTTGCCCCAAGGGAAATTTAAACTCCCTTTGCTCTTGCCATTACTTTCACTCCCACCATATCTCATCCAGAAGGACACCTTTTCTCCGTCGAGATTACCTGGCATAGCTCATATCAATCTCAGTCAAAACTTTTCCTCAGATCACCTTCATTAATCCTCTATCAGAATCTTCTCGATTTGTCCTACTGAGGCTGAGTAATCCCCAGCTCAAGTAGTCGGCACTATTCTTAACAACATATCACCAAGGATTTAAAATGGGCTCTTCTCCACGGTGCCATTCGATAGTGTATTTGCATAGTGGATAAGGTTCTGTTACACAAGTGACCTTTCTAACACTTCCCTCTTCTCTTCAGAGGTTTAACCTCCAGTGTGACTGCGTAAGCAGCTGATTAGCACTATCCATCACTCTCCAGTCATTTATTTTAATTATTGTGTATTGAATTTTACTCTCTTCCAATTACACAGGAGTACTTCAAAAGACTAATTGTAAGACTATGTGTGTGTGCTCTGGAGAAAACATCCATCCGTTAGACTCTGATCTGTTGCCTTTATTGATTTACTGTTGCCTGACAAAATGTTATTAAAGTACAAATGGTTGAAAACTAAGTTGATTCTAATTCGTCAGATACATTTTTAATGACCATAAGTGTATTCCATCTTTTTATAAGACTGAGAAAAATTATACTGTCAACACAATTGAGCATTTAAAGGCCTTGCAGGCACT
The DNA here is from genome assembly GCF_018812025.1 of Megalobrama amblycephala. Lineage (NCBI taxonomy): Eukaryota > Metazoa > Chordata > Actinopteri > Cypriniformes > Xenocyprididae > Megalobrama > Megalobrama amblycephala. The sequence goes on from NC_063061.1 coordinate 8,790,250, forward strand.
AATAGGTTAGCATCAATGTGTAATCTTTGCTTGAAAGGGATCCAAAATGTCAAACTTGTCTGTCATGTACTTAAATACACCTGATTAAAGATGCAATATGTAATATTTTCTGTCTGCTAGAGGTCGCTAGAGGCAAAGGCGTAGCTTGATGACGCAAAGTTTGAGCGCGGAATCTTGGGACGTGTGATCTTCACATCACAGACGGTGGAAATAATCGGGTTAGGACTCATGAAGAAATCATGTTTATGGATGTGATTATTAATGTTACTGTAGTAAAAAACAGAGCAGGACTGAGTGTTGTGGGAGCTGAACGAGGCCGCTGGAGCGATTGCGCAACACACGCCTCACGAGTAGCAGAACTTTTATTATGCGACAGCCGCTGGCGCTGCTTCTGCTTTTCCGGTCATGAGTATGAGGTAACACAGCTCTGTTTATCATATTAGATACATTTGAGTGTGTTGAAAATGATGTTATAACGTTACTCTGTGCGTTCACTCGGTGGCTGCTGTGAGACACTGTTACATATTGCAGTAAAATAGATCGATTTTATAATAGGCTATCATATTAATAAATGCTGGTTGACTTGTGTTGATAAATGGCATGCAGTTAAATTTAAAACGTATTGTATGATGGAGAAAATTCTGTATTACTAAAAATAAAGCTGCATCTGATTATGCTTTGTTAGCTACTTGACAAAATAGCGTTTTTCTCTGAGGCATCGTACTCGCAAAAAAACAAGAAAACTAGATTTAAACAATTAGACTAAACATGTTGAGCTATATAAAAACAATTAGTATTCTGTCTAAAAATATATCAAAACAGTTGTTCCCTTGTCTATTAAAACATGTAAATATTTAAAGTGTCTTTGGTGTTTCCATGGTTTCTACAAAATAAAACCGAAAACCTAGGGTATCGCGGGTATGACACAACTGACAGGCGATTCCTCACACGTCCCGAAGCCTTGGTTAAAACTGCAATTTTCTCACAATTTACAAATAGTTGCAAACATTTGGGATATTGTAAGTACTCAAGTGAACAAAATACATAACACTGACCTAGTGGATTTTGGATATTTTACTGCAAAATTCTTATATATTGCACCTTTAAGTTGCAGTTTACTATGCATAAAATAAAGGTAATATCTAATAACACTAAAATGACAATCAATTTTATAATCAAGTACTTTAAATGTGCATTAATATAGTCAACAAATCAAAATAAGTGTACTTCTTTAAAGCATGACAGTTTACTTAAAAGTTTAGTTAATCAAAATGAAAATTCTGTCATTAATTACTCACTCTCATGCTTCATAAAATTTAGATTAAACCACTTTGGTCACATGGATTACTTTAATGATGTCTTTACTATCTTTACTATGATGTCTTTCTGGGGCTTGAAAGTGGTAGTTGCATAGACTGTAAATGGAGGGACAGAAAGCGCTCAGATTTCATAAAAAGATCTTAATTTGTGTTCCGAAGATTAACAAAAGCCTTACGGGTGTGGAACGACATGAGGGTGAGTAATTAATGACAGAATTTTCATTTTTTGGGGGGGTGAACTAACTTAAGAAATATAGCCACGAAAGTGGCTCTCTTTAAAGTCACACTACACTCTAAAAAATAAAACATTGGTTCAAAAAAAAAAAAAAAAATGTTATCCACTAGAATATTTAACTTAAGCCAATTGGGAGAATTACATTAATTCAAAGCAATATTTTGTGAAGACGTTTTTTGCCACAATAAAAACACATTTCTAAGTAACATGAACTTAATAATTGTCAACATTAATGCAACTATGTAACTTGATCCAACATAATGTTTTAACCCTCTACAGCACAGCGTTGCCCTCAGGCAACGGAAAGTTTTCTTAAGCCCTATGTTTAGTAAATTTTTCTTTAAATGATAACAACCAATTAGAAAGGTTGAGAAATTACCAAAGAACAGTTCAGTAAGGTGTTGGAGTCAATATCAAGTACCATTTAAAGGTGGGACGTCCTGTTCTGACACATGGTCACAGGAGCACATGGTGTGAGAAGAAGGCAATATTATTTGCTTTAATAATCTTATTTAAAACGACATGAACTGTACATAAAAAATATGTGTGTGTGTGTGTATGAAGGTGTAGAGAAGCCTTTTGTCAGGTTTTATGAAGTTTTTTTTTTATTTTGCATGTTCAGAAATTCAGTTTTTCTTTTCGTTGCCTCAGGGCAACGTTGTGCGATAAAGGGTACTTTTCGAGGAGGTTTTAGAGAGTACCTCTCATTGGCCACAATGTATTATAAGAAGGGAGGATGCAAGATTCCTGGGTGCGCAGGAACACCCAAAGTGATGTGCAAAAATTGTAACATACACCACTATGTCACAGCAGAGAAGAACTGCTTTTTGAAGTTTCGTACGGAGTGAAATCTTATCACATGAAGTACATTATATGGCATAGCACACTACATGATACAGACCTATGCATGTATCAAATTCAATATATCAATGTCTTTCAAGTGTTTTTCCCTTTTTACTTAATGATTTCTTGAATTTTTTTTTTTTTAAATTTGATTTTGATGATAATTTTCTCTTTGACTCTGTACCATTGTTGCACAACGTTGCAGTTTTTTTTTAATCAATAAAATGTTCCCAATGAACCAAAAAATTATGTGGAATATTTTTTTTCATGTGCCATCAACATGTGTGCCGTAGAGGATTAAGTAAGGTGAAGACGGTTTTTTGCCACAATAAAATGCATTTCTAAGTAACATGAGCTTAAAAATTGTCAACATGAATGCAACTATTTAAGTTGATTCAACATAATGTTTTAAGTAAGGTGAAGACGCGTTTTGGACACAATAAAGCGCATTTCTAAGTAACATGAACTTACCAAGCACCGCTTGTCACCATGATGGTAAATCTCCAAAAACCCACATTAACAGAAACTCTTCTAAATTAGCATAACAAAACACTAATTACTGCTAAATCTCCCTTAATCTAAATCTCCCTTCTCCATTAATCTTGTGCAAAAAAAACATTATATAACACTTAATTTTAGCATTTACTCTCCCTTTCAAGTGCCATGGGCAAAGCATGATGAGAAATATAAATCCCAGTAAGTAATGACTAAAAGTCACCTGAATTAGTTTTTAGAGTGTATGTAATTTTCTCCTCTAGAGGTCGCTTATTCAAAACAAAGGCGTAGCTTGATAATGCCTTGATTTTGTGGAATCATTGGAGGTGTTGTCTTCTCGTCTACAGCCGGTGGAAAAGAATCCAGAGGGACTCGGGCAGAAATCATATTCATGGATGAGTTAATGTATTAAAGATTTATTAACATTACTGTAGTATGAAGCAGGGTGTAGCTGAAAGCCGTTGGAGCGGAACGAGGCCGCTGGAGCGACTGCTATTGAGAGATGAGCGCGACACACAGCTCGAGAGTCATGAGTATGTGGAGTAACACAACGCAGTTTTGTCATATTAGATACATGTGTTTAAAGTTGTTATAGTTACTCTGTACATTCGCTTGGTGGCTACTATGAGACACTTGTTGCACACTGCAGTAAGCTAGATCAATATTAGGCATGGTAAAACATGGTACTCACTGTAAATCAAGAAAACGAGATTAAAACAATAAGACTTACTGTATTGAGTATAACAATGATTAGATTTCTCTGGACTGTTGGAAACATTTGGGATAATATAAGTACACAAGTCAACAAAATATATACCACTGTTCTAGTGGTTTTTGGATATTTTAATCCAAAAATTTTACATATTGTGCCTTTAAGTACACTTAATTGATCTGAACATATTATCCTAAAATAAATTTTTAAGATTTGAAGTAGGCCTACACTACAGGTGCACATTCCATATAATTAAGCACACCTCTATTTCACAAATGTTTCTCATCCTGTACGTTATGCTGACTTCGCTCAGCTCTGTTGACGAATAGACATTTCTCCATATACCTGTGTGCATTCACATTAGCAGAGGATGTGTGGTGAGTAAAGGTTGATGGCTCTTGTCATACTTTATGATTGTGATTTACTCAAGTAGTTAGCACTCACAAGGCCACCGCTGGGGCAAATAGGACAAGGGCTTGTGATGGATAATGTTGTCTGTCATGTTCCAGTCAGTTCGTGCACGACAACTTTAATTATTAGCGTACTTGCTAAGGCAAGCATTGGTCCTATTATTGCTCATACTTAAATTTAGAGGTTGTTCACTAGTTATTAACTTGTCCCACACCATTTGTACCACGGACATGAAAGACTGTGTGTTTTGGTGAGGAGAAGTGTGCTATTAACCATATTTCAAAGACAATAGAAACTAGAAATAAACATTTACTGAAGTGTGTTGAAAAAAACACTAAGGCCCGGTTTCACAGACAGGGCTTAGCCTAAACCAGGATTAAGCCTTAGTTCAGTTATGGCATTTAAGTAACTTTTATAAATGTGTCTTAGAAAAAAATATTACGGATATGAATCTTGAGACAAAACAGTTGCACTGACTTATTTTGAGATATATCAGAGCAAGTTTCTTTTAGTTGAAACAGTTCAAACATGCATTTTAGTCTAGGACTAGCTTAAGCCTTGTTTGTGAAACCGGGGGTAAGTTCAACTGTTTTGAAAACATTACACTGAGTTTGCACTTAAGTATAATGTTTAAAGTGTATTATATTGTACTTATATTCCGTAATAAGTATTCTTAAGTATGCCGAAGTGAACTTTTTCGACACAAGGGAACAGCTTCACTACCTTTATGTTTTTGTTTGTTTGTTTTGTTTTTTTTAATCGTGTTTTGAAGTTTTGAGTTGCACAATATGAACACAAAGTTTCTTGAGAAAATGTAAAAATCAAGTTATATCATCTGATTCACAATTGACTACATTTTATTCACACAACATCTGATGCTTCACATTAACGTAAAAGGCAATAATGTTATCCCACTACGACACCGACTTTTGTGCAAGTAGACACACTGATGAATATGCATCATCAATATTATAGTATTCTTAATGTGGAGGCAGTGTTAGATTGCACAGATGCATAAATCTCTCATGGTCTTACAGAAAACAGAAATGTATCACATGGTTGCAAAAAGAGAGATTGCTTTTGTCTCATCAGATCTGTTTTGGCTTTTGCAGGCTGTAAAATCTGGTTTCCTCTGAGGTCCCTCAGGAGAAGACATTTGGACAGGTTGGGGATGTGTGTTTCTGTTTGTTTTCTGGAGCAGCATGTATGAATAGAATCTGAAACCGCCTTGGCGGTGTAATTTTAAGTGAAAAAGCTGTCCCGATGGCTACAATCAGTGATGTGTTTGAGATGTGCCAATCCATTCAAATTAGGTATAATCATCTCCAAAAGCTCCAAAATGACAACAATAATAATAAAAATAAATAAAACAATCATAAAAGTGGAATTGGCCTATATTCCAATTCTTCTGATTACACGATAGCTTTATGTAAGGAACAGACTGAAATTGAAGTTGATATTCAGTTAAAAAAAAAAAAGACTTCCAACCTATCTTTCCACTGTACATTAATGACATGCGTAGTGATGTGCGATTCATGAACAAATTATTTTTTTTAGTCTGAACTTTTTAATAAATCTGATTTACAAAACAAGTCTAAAATCATTTGTTCATGAATCGAAATGTCTCGGTTACATATGTAACCCTCATTCCCTGAAGGAGGGTACGTAGACGTACGTCAGTAGTGACCGACGAATTGGGGATATCGCTAGAGAGCCCTATCAGCTTCGAGTGAACTAAAACAAGCCAATGGAATTGGCGTGCAATATTTGCATAATGCGCACCGCCTCCGACAGGTGTATTTAAATAGGAAGCAGATGCAATCGCACTCTGTTTTTCGCTGAGGAGACAACTGGTGTCCGCACAACAGCGAGGGTACAGAAACTGTGGCGACAGGACGCACGTCTCCGTTCCCTCCTTCAGGGAACAAGGGTTACATACGTAACCGAGACGCTCCCTCCTTCAGGGAACGAGGGTAACATACGTAACCGAGATGTTCCCTTTCAGTTGGTCACGTTCGACGTACGTCAGTAGTGACCGACGAATTGGGATCCCAAATAAAGCGTCACAGTTACGAAACCCCTTCCAGTGCCCAGCGCAAGCTCTAGCCACCCGTCGCACCAACTGGGACGGTGAAGGGGGCGAGCTTTACGCCGAGAGAGTTTACTGCTGTTTTACTGCGGAGGCCACTACCTAGGGCTGTAGTCAAGTCCAAGTCCAAAAGGTTCGAGTGCAAGTCAAGACCGAGTCCAAAGAGGTTCAAGTCCAAGTCAAGTCCAAGTCCAAAAGGTTTGAGTCCAAGCCAAGTCTGAGTCCAAATGAGACAGTCAAGACAGAGACAGAAAAAAAAGAATCCTCTTCAAGACCACGTACATAACTATTGATAATTTATGTGATGCAAGAGACAGCATATCTTAGATTTTAAAATAATAATTTTGCATTATTATTTTTTGCATTATTACTTGTTTTTAAATTCTCTACAACTGTGGTTCCCAAACATTTTACAGTCGGGTACACCCTGTGGCATTTTACATTCTTCTGCATTACCCTTCTCTTCCACTTAGACTGCTGCAGTCACACCTTTTCCATTAAGGGACAATATTTTCCCCTTTAAACTGATTGTGCATTAAAGTGCTTTTTTATCTCTATAAATACCTTTATAAAATAAATAAATGTTTTAAATGAAAAATGTCCAAAAGAGAAATAAGCACTGATGTTAAAACGTATGATACTTTTAAATATTGAACTAAAACCACCAGTAGGTGGCGGTAAGTCACTGTCTTAATGAGTGAGTCATCGAGTCATTTATTCATTCATTCAGTAGCGAAGCAAGTGGATGTATTTTTGAAAGGGTAATTGAATCATTGACTCTCATGGTTTTTACACAGCCACAGATTCGTTCACAATACATCGATATGAGTCTCAGTTCTGCTGTGGCTTTCGTTTGAACTAGAGATGCGCCGATTGCAATTTTCTTGGCCAATTCCGATTTCCGATTTTTGGATAGTGTGATCTGCCAATACCTATTTTTGCCGATTCTGATTTTCTTTCTAAGAACTATAATTGACAGCATATACAAACAAAAATCTACCTTTCTTCAATGCAAAGTTTTATTTTCATAAAAAAAGTAAAACTCAGTAATAAAATAAGAACAAATAAAAAATTCCAAACAGCAAATAAATGCAATAGAATAGAGAGCTATGAAAATAAGTGTTTCAGGTTAAGTAGGTTTTTATTTAGATAAGAAATACTACAGAAATTAAAGTAATCAAATGTAAAATAACACATCCACCTTGGTTACCTTAATTTCTGTGTTTTTTATTGTAAATATTAAATTCAGATTTATTCTTACCATTAAAGTTAAAAACATATTCATTCAAGAGCAGAAAGTGATTTTCTTTGTCTTTTGTTCTTTAAATAACATGACAGACAGCTGCAGGAATATTGGACTGCTGTCCCTTTAAGAGTTTATGAACGGACCCAATACTGTTACACAACATGCGTTCTCTTTCTTAGCTATTTAACGATCCAAAACTGACTGTGTTTATCTGAATAATTGCCAAGATGAGCATTTTGACATAATTTTGTATGTATTTGATCTTTTAAGCGCAGTAAGCCACTCATTTTGGTAATTGTGACTGTTTGACTTCTGTCTCTGTTTGAGACTGAGTGTGGCTTATTCGCTCCACTGATCAGTGGTGATCAGTGGTGCACGCGCTTTCGGTGTGAGCGCGAAACCTGTGGGAACCGGAGCAAATGAGACGAGTGAGAGAGAGAGAGAGAGAGAGAGAGAGAGAGAGAGAGGAGGCGCCCGCGCGAATGTGTGTCACTTCACTGTGGGAGAAGAGTGCGAGAATGCGCAGCTGACGTTATTGCCTGTGCGTCGCCGCTGGTAACAAAAAAGATCGGCTCGGAATCGGTAAGAAGTGAGACTGACCTGTTGGACTCGGTCGAGACCAACTAGAACTTTTGGCGAGACCAATGACCAAGTCCGAGACAAGTCCGAGTGCAAATACCAACGAGTCCAAGACGAGTCCGAGACAACAGAAAAATTCTTGAGTGCACAAGTCCGGACTCGAGTACTACAGCACTACCACTACCTACCCAATGGGGGAGGAGTTTATGTGGAGAATACACATATGGACTGGCCCGTGGGGCAGTACGCATATGGAGTCCCTGGGATGGCTCCACCTGGGTAGGGGGAGACTCATCTGACAGGTGACAGCAGAGCTGGCTCTGCTAAGGGAAAGACACGGAATTGCCATAGGGAGTTTTAGACCGTGGATAATTACACATATGGGACCGCTCACGTAGAGGAGTTGCAACATATGGAACCCAGCCAACAGACAACGTCAGTGATGGATGTTGGCCTGGCATCAGACACTCCGCAATGTCCGAGTGGAAGGGGGAGGCGGAGGAACTCGACAGGGTTCGCCAAGTGGGGAACATGACTGGAGTCAATAGATGCACGTATCCGGCCCAGGGGGCGGGAATGGCATTGCAAGCCGACACTTAGAGCAGGTTCAACGCGTCTACCGGCTAGAGGAAGCAAGTACACGGGAAGATACCGGCTCTACACGTAGGCTATAGAATCTAGCGAACGTGTTAGGTGTCGCCCAGCCCGCAGCTCTACAGATATCTGTCAGCGAGGCACCGTGAGCCAACGCCAGGAAGAGGCCACTCCTCTGGTGGAGTGGGCTCTCAGCCCAAGCGGGCAAGACACGCCCTGGGAATCATACGCCAAGGCGATGGCATCCACTATCCAGTGGGCCATCCTCTGCTTGGAGACAGCCTTTCCCTTCTGCTGGCCTCCGTAACAGACGAAG